>NC_133579.1:36282071-36559571 GCF_964106895.1 Numenius arquata | reverse complement strand
CACACATGATCCAACCTGAAATGCAGATATATATGTATCCAGTCCCTCATCTCTACAGTCATGAGTTTCAGATGTGAGAAAAAAAAGGCAAATGTGCCCAACGTGCAGCTTGCAAAAAATATATATATAGATTTGTAAATACTTCTACAAATAACAATTTTGTTTATAGAAGCTGTACAGGTAATATTATTCCTTAATCACATTTGTCTACTTAACTACTGATTATACAAAGAAAATATTACAACATAGATGAACTTTAATCAAAACAATTATTCTCACAAAAGCATATCTTTTTTTTGCTTTTCTGTTTTTAAAGACAAAATTGCTGGAAGTCAGTTAGTAGTAGTAACAATAGCACATGCTTTAGGTGATAAGCCAAAGATACAAGAAGAGCAATAAGGGAAATTTAAAAAAAGAAAAAACAAACCTTTCTTAAGATTAAAATCTTTCTGAATCTTCCTAAATTTTTGAATCATCACCCACGTATCGCTGTATCAGCCTCAGATCTCTCTCCTAAAAGCCTTGGTTGCACTTTCATTTCCTCCTAGTCTGACTGTAACTTGATTACAAGAAATACCTAACAGTGACCAACTTCCAAGATCATCAGACTAAGTTGTCATGCAACTTAGCTGTGACAAATGGTAGAAGCGGAAATAGTAGAGCTGAGCTCCGAAATAGTGAGCTGGAGTCCAACATTCACCTGTCTTTATTCTCCTGCCAGCCCCACACCAGTTCTACACTCACCTTGCATCTTCTAAGAGAAATAAAGTACGAATCCTCCAAGCAACCTCATTCATTGCTTAATTCTGATTCGCCTAGAAGACATCATCCGTGCTGTGCAGTGAGAGGCGCATACATTTTTTTGGAATAAGTAAAAGTATACTATTACTTGACAGTATCACAATGCGCCTATCCAGGAGATTAATGTTAGATAACCATAACATTGGATTTTCTAACTTTTGAGTACTTGACAATCATCACACTAAGAAAAAAAGCAAAAAACCTTAAGTGGAAAGAACAATCAATTACTATTTCTCTGTGTAGCTGTAATAACCCTTCTTCTCATGAATCAGCATTACCAGTTTTAACCCTGAATCTTCAGAGCTGTCAGATGTGACTTTAATGTCATTTATTCCTGCTGTCCTGCACCAGTGGTTATCCTGCTCTTTGCAGAAGTCATGGTAATGAATTAGCAATATGCACGGTGCCAGCACTGTGGCAGGAGAACATCTGAATTTTTGGAGGGGAAAAGGAAAGGGAAAAAAGGGTTAAATCTTCTCGCTGTGGCACAAATCCTTGCTATCCTTGTACGCATGGCACATCATGAAGACAACAGTGCAGCTCTTGATGGATGTAGGTGAGGAATGGGTTGGTGACCTGGAGCTGGACTAACTCATTGGCTGCAGTCATAAGAACCTCTGCTGGCTCTTATGAACCTCTGAGCCTGGGCTACAGGAAGCATAACTCCCACCTGTCCTATGACCTGCACAGGCAAATGCAGCACATCAGGCATAACCTCCAGTTCACACGAGCTGACGTACCAGCTAGGGACAGTTACCAGCATGTGACAGCAGAACCTCTGTCCTGAAGGCAACTAGTCATTTGTTGGTCTCCAGAGGTATTGATCCAACATTCAGATCGGGGAAAGCCAGTTGTTTCTCTCTCTTCCTTGGAGATGAGATTCAAAATGTCCTTGTGTAATCCAACAACATATAAAGTCCAGTGAGCCTTAATAATAGATCTGATGTAAGGATGCCGGAGAAAGCTCTCAGCAAAGTAGCATCTTTGTCTTCTGTTCCTGTGTTACATCCGCACCAAAGGGCCAAGGTAAATAATCTCAGCAAAGTTCGGGTAGATGCTGAGTGCTGCAATGAACGAGAAGTCTGCCAAGTGTGTGACACACCTGCTCAGAGACCGACACTTGGCAGGTGTTTTCAAACTGTACTCCCCAGAGTATCTGTGTGGAGTAACCACAGGTGGTCCAGGGAGTTGTTTTCACTCTCCCAGTGCACAGCTGAAACAAGGAGGCGGTCCTGCTTCCTAAGAAAGTTTTAATTGTCAGTCTTCAAGCACAGTTCCTTTGTATTCCTGCCAGAACTCTCGTGTATGCCTGTGCTTGCTTGGGTTGCTGCATAGGAAATGAAGGCTGTTAATGAGTCTCTTCTTTTGTCAGGTGTTTGTTTGCTATACTTTCAAGTGTGATCAAATTTACCAATGACACAGAAATGGGAGTTTTGTAAGCATGCTGCACAGTGACCTGAAGGTAGTAAAGCATTGGAGGCTACAGGCAGTGGGGGAAAAAAGGTGATGCTAGTGAATACAGAAATCCAAACTCCAGGAGAGAAAACAGAGGGCTTGGGTGCACAATGAGGTACAAAAATAAGCATCTGTAAGCACTGTAGTAATATTATATTGACATGTTGTTATTTGCTTAATTTTAATCTCTTTTGTTTAGCCAAACCCATGTACTTCAAACAAGGACAGAAATCAGACAGATCATAGTCAAGTAGTTTCCACAATACTTCCATTTCAAGAGATGGAAACACCATGACAAAGTTTAAGAATCAAGTTATAGCTACTGCTCAACAAAAGAACAAGAAGTATGGTGGCATAAATAGATTGATACCTTTATCCAAAATTAATTCCATACTATTGGTGTGCTGCAAATAATACGCTAAGATTTTCCTTTTCTGGACCAAAACACCCAGGTCCCAAATCTACTGCAACAACTTCCTTCCTGGTAAGTTTCCAGGACTTTATGGAGTTGCTGCTGGGTTTCAGGTTTCACTCTGCCCTACAACACTTGCTTTTACCAGCAGCTGGAAACCAGAGGTGAGAATGTCTTTTCCCATCTCGCATTTTTTTGTCTTCATCAGAGCAGCACATATTAAAAAAAGTACACCAAGTCCTGCCGTCTTTCCCTCACAACACATTCACATAGTTCTTTTTTTTGGTGCCTTTATAGGATACCTTCCCAACTGTCCTCATCCTATCCAGTGCTCGTTTTGTCAGATTCATTTTACCACCTCAGTTTTTACCATTTGTTTTTCCATCCCTTTTTTTTTCTTGCTCCCTTTCATTATCACTTCCTATTTCTTTTTTTCCCCCTGTGTCTCATCAATTTAAAGAGAAAATATGGAAGTTCTATGTATCGTTTTCTCAGTGGAGGAGATTTTATCAGGTCATTCTCTATTCTTATCAAGATCATTTTGATTTTTTCCAGGTTCTGATTCTGCCAGCTGCTCTTTATTCAGGGGCTGATCTCAGAAAACTTGGAAATGCTGCTGGTTTTAGCTGATGTAAGATTCAGTGCTTTTTTAGTTGTATCTATGCTCAAGAATTTTTAATGTTTGACAGGAGTTAAAGGATATTTCCTGGTGAATGATCAGACAAATTTAGTTTAAGGTTTTCCAGAATAATTTTCATCCAGATTCTAACCAACCTTGGAAAGTTTTAGCCCCAAAATTGAATGCATACTGGTTCAAAATGTAAAATTCAACTAATTTCAGCCAGAATCTGTTAACACATACTATAAAAGAGCACATTCTCAATGATATGTTGCTTCTTTTTTCTGCCATCATTTCTTTCCTCTCTTCTTCCAAACACCTGGAAGTCCTCATAGCTGCAAGGGTGGGACCTCTGTTGATCCCATTTTAATCTGTCTTGATTCCTGCACTGGGGTAGAGACCAGTTTCACCTTGGAGGTTAGCTACCAAAGGGATATACTCAATAAAAGAACTGCAGGCATACAGCCTGTGTGTTTCAGTGCACAATTTTAAGGTATTTGGCTCTCTGTGTGCCATTCAGAAATCCAGAATTCAGTGTTAAAAGTCCTCTATGTAAAATGGGGGTTGAGGGAAAAGAGAGTTTTTGTGGAAGAGTAATACTTAAAAACATACAGAAAAGTCATCTAGATATGGTTGCTGAACACAAGGGAGGAGATGACTAACATAGATTTTAGGATATGGAGAGATAATAGAAGATTTCTGCCCTTGACATTAATTATGTGTGATCCAAACCACTGTATGGTAGCAGCTTGGGGTACAGGCTCATCCAGGGAACAGAAATCACTGAGGAGGGTGTCTCTCAGAAAACTGTTTTTTGGAATTAAGTCTTTTCAAGTCACATAAAAAGCTTGACCCTGACTAACTTTGTTTAGTCCCACCCAAACCTTCCATTAGTTAAGCAGATTCATTTCTCTGTTGAGCCACCAAACTCTTATTGCCAAAATAGCTTTGCTTATTACCTCAACTATTTTCTCTTCTGTTGCCCGGATAGCTCTTATTACTCTGTTTACCTGCTACATTAACAATTGATTGAACTGTGTTGATTGGAGGTGGTAGATCTTACGTATTGTTACTTTTTTTAAACATGAGTGCAGTGTACAGAACTGCAGCTCAAGAATAGGAATAGAATTAACTTGAATTCCACAAATTTCTACATGGGACTTAATAGTAACAAACAAAATTAACACTAGGAGTGGTTATGCAAGTCATTCTCAATTCATCTTTGTATGCTTTGTTAACAAAAAAAAAAAAAAAAAACCAACCCAAAACGCCCAATGATTCCTATCCCATCTCAGTGGAAACAACAAAGTCTCCCCAAAAATATAGTTGCCAATCTACTGTCAGTCAGTGTGCCAATAGCAAAATTCCATTTCTTAATCCTCCTATCATCTAAGACCACGAGGTACTGAAGCAAACCTGGCACAACATAAAATGGACTTCAACACCCAATTTTTGCATACTCCAAAATTTTGTTTTACATATTAATGGATAACTGCCAAACTGCAGGCAGCCAGCTTCATTGACTCAATAACCTGCTGGAAAAATATCCCCCATGTGGATGACCATCTGCACCCACACAGCTGAGGCGTTAAATTATTTCATCACCATTCCTGTCAAAATTTTAACTTCTTGACCTCCACAAAGAAATCCTGTACCATCCCACCTAAAATTAGCCATCAATTTTTTCAAAACGCTACAGCTGAAGCACTGCAATAGCTAAAAACATCTCATTAGACTGACAAATTTTCCTGCTTGTCCAGTATTTATGCTCCAAGTACCTAGGGGAAGAAGAGGAGGGAAATCATTCAGAAAGATAACTTAGACCTCTTCACTCCATCCAGGGACTGTTTGCAAAGAAAGTTTCCCACCTGCTGTTCTCCAGGCCAGCCACAGCTGATAGCACCAGATTTTTTGGTTTGTGTTCATACGCTACCATCACTTTTCCTAACTTACTTGACTGTCTTTTCTCTCAATATATATCTTCTATTTCTTTTATTCCCTCTCCTTGGGTTTTGTTTTTTTTTCTTCTCCTTTTTCTGAATATCCTCTCCAAAACAGCGATTTGGTTCATTGCCCAAGGTCAGACAAGCCATCACCTTGGGAATTACTTTTTGCTGAAATTTCTTTATAGCAGGATATTCAAACTGGATCCAAATTTCACCTCCTGCACAGTTTTAAACTGTTGATCTTTCTACTACTATTCACAGCAAAATCTTTCACCATTTCACATCTTGCCTTTTTCAGTCCTCTCTTTTCTGATCTTAATGACTGCAAACATGTTCCTCAGCTCTAATATATTCAGTATGCTGCTATTCAGATTTTCTTGCTCATTATTAACTACATAAATGTCACCTTTTTCGTCCCTCCTCAGATTCTCCTTCACCTGCTTAACATATAAAGCCTTACATGAGCTTAAGGTTTGTCAAATTAGTTCCATCCTCCCTATTTTTTATAACTTTTATAAAGTTAGCCTCTGATTTTACTCTGCCAGCAACTGAAGCCTTCACGGATGAATCAGCCTACTCCTTAAACACTTTAGGGCTCCCTCCTGCATAACTTTCTCACTCAAGTAACAAAAGAGGCAGACAGCTTATTAAATCCTTTCCCTAGGTGCCTCCAAAACTTGTTTTAAATCTAACTTTGTAGTCCTGATACCTAATAAATCTGATGCTTATCACTGATGAATTCATCTTCCCTTCCATACTTCCTCCCTTCAATCAAGTCCCTTATTCTTGCCATTATTTATCCAGCTTCTGACTCCAATTAGAAGGAAATCCCAAACGATGCCTGCCAACCTTGGCTTATCATAGTCATTCCTGTGTTATCTCTTCTGTATGTTTTGTTTATTTGGTGTCTCTTGGGACATCAGTCCTCTGGAACCTTTTTATTTATGTATCCACAGTACCACTTACCAACAAGAGCATTAAAATTATTTTTTTTTATCATTGTAACACAGGTGAGTGAGATCGGCTGGTCAATAGCGGTCATCTTGGTCAATGGAGACAACTAACATTTCCAGAGGCATTTTTGTCACTGATATCAGACAGCTGAAGTGAAACAAAATTATCTTTATTTATATGAAGAGAGTGCACTTCTGTGACCTTTTGTAAAGATGGATCTGTTATTTGTGTTATGAAAAATTAAAACAGTAATAAGTTTCCATTACATTCCACTACCCTATATTTTCATCCACTTGTGGCTATATAGGTTGTTGATTTTTTCATTTTAAGGATTAAAATTTACAATACCTGGTCTCTATATAATAGTGATTTCTTGACAAACTTCAATTAAAAAAAAAATTACTTTGGCCAAAATAAGTGGAAAAAAATATATTGCAAAAAAACCTGTCTTATCACCATTTTTATTAGATCTGTAACCAAAATAGAACTTGTATTTATCTTGTCACTGATATCTACATTCAGAAAAGTTTTTCTTTAATGAATAATTATAGTTATAATTATATATTTTAATAAAAAACTGAGCTTTTAGGTACTTCAATCTTAAAATTTATAAGTTTCATTATGGAATTTTTAATCCTTACTAGTGAGTGCTACATAACTGAGAAGTGCTCATAAGAGCTCTCACAGACAGAAGTAAGAGTAGAAATCAGTTCTAGACTTCGAATTTACAAGATATCCTCTTAGAACTTGTTGCTTCTAGGAAGGCTTACTCAGTTAGACCTTCCAGTGTTTGATAATACAGCCAGAATTACACATCTCAAACAGTACGTGAATAGTATCAACACTGTTAGGCACTATGTGGTTTTAGACAGCAAACCCTTCCAAACCAACCTGAAATACCATGTAACTTTGACCCAACCAACAAATAAGTAAAACTTTGGACAAGCCTATCCAGAACTGTGACAAGCCAGAAAACTAGTAGAAACAAATACACAAGCTCCACAATACCATATCTACTGCCCCAAAATTTACAGAAAGATAAAATACCTGAGGGAGCTCAAGCGGTTAGACCTGTAGAATCATAGAATTGTCTAGGTTGGAAGGGACCTTTCAGATCATCGAGTCCAACCATCAACCTAACACTGACAAAAGCCATCACTAAACCATGTTGCTAAGCACTATATCTACCCATCTTTTAAATACCTCCAGGGATGGCGATCTCACCACTTCCCTGGGCAATCTGTTCCAATGCTTGATAATCCTTTTGGTGTAAAATTTTTTCCTAATATCCCATCTAAACATTCCCTGGTGCAACTTGAGGCCATTTACTCTTGTCCTGGTTGTATTCAGTTCTGAAATCTTTGCAACTACCCAGCTGTGAAACCTGCTTGTGCATTTTAGCTGTCTCGCAAATTGCTTACCATGCCTATAGCCGCATATGATAACGGCATTAACATCAGGCTGATGTTTGAATTGTTTCCTTGGCCACCTAAAGCAGACTATTGTTTCCTTTCCCTGATTACATTAAGTTGCATACTTCTAATTCTTCCCCAAACAAATTTAGTTTCACGATTAAACTAATTTTGTCTCATGATTAAATGTATCTTGGCTGTGAGCCTGAAATTCACTTTCCATGAACACTTGAAAGAACAAAACTTAACTCGCATGAATTTTCATAAAAAGACTGTGTGGAGAGATTGAAACATAAGCAAAAAAAGAATTTTATGCCAAACTTTCAGAGATGTTTGGAAAAAGCATTTCTATTTGCCTTGCTTGATTGTTAATATGTATTTCTCTCTCGGTGTGTTTCTCAAGATTTTTTGTAGTTGTTGCATTTATATTACTTAATACATAAACAACAGCTACAATAAAAATGTGTGTAATGCATCAGCTACAATAGAGCATGAACTATATATATTATGTGCAAAAAAAGCATATTAAACTTTTGATTAACAAAGTCAAGCACTTACACTAGGAAGCGGCAGATTTAAAGTGATGTAAATGAAACTTTATCCTACTTGGCTCTCTGAACATACATCAGGACATCTTTCAATTCTGGGATCATATACAGGGATCCCTCCACAAATGCATTACGGTCTGTGAACTGGGAACTGAACAAGCTCAGTGTTGTATTCTCATGAGTTGACAGAAGTGGCATACATTCCCACTGGTCATATAAAGATTTTGTGTGTATATACCATGTTCCAAATAATAATCTGTAAAGATTTTATTTTTAAGAAAAATCCTACAGATTGAGAGCTTTCCTTGTGTGTTGTGGTATGTTTCAGGTGACAGCTTCTATCTCTCTTGTTAATTGTAGCTCAGAACTACAGGGTTAAGCATCAGCCACAAGAAAGTCTTGAAGACTCTTTATTTTGTTGCACAGAGAGTATATGACATGTTTATGCAATAAAGTATTTTCATTGTGGGTTATAAATCACTTTATAGAGAAACAATTATTATTACTTTGCTATTGTAGTCAAAATCTATAATGGTTACTGACAGGAGATAATACTATTATTAATTTTCCCTGCACTGCAATAAACTGAACAAGACAAGACTAGAGACTTTCCAAGGGACAGAGTCACACATTTCGACAGCCATCCAGTACCTGGACCCGTCTTTACATGCAGATGGTTCAAAGACTGTATGCTGTCTATCTTCGTACGAAGGAAACTTTATGATCAGGGTATGCTGTTTACTCTGTAAAAAAATCTCTAACTGTATTTCCGACTCTCACAGGAATCTTTCCTGAGGTATAGTGAAATTTCACAACCAAATGTTTTCAAAAAGGTTGTTGCTGACTTTTGTGGAAGGAGTTGATTTTTTGTTTGTAGCACATTCATGTGTTCACTTGGGGATCCAAAAATGGAAGCATCCCAACATTACTTCTGAAAAATATTGGTTTTATTTGATGTTCCCATCTGGAAAACATAGCAAAAGTGACTTCCAAATGTCTCACAATTATGATTCCTACATCAAAATAACTCATAGATTTTAATAAAAAAAAAAATAATGGATATGACAGAGTTCTGCTCATTAATTTCCCTATTATACACTGATCTTCTGGTTAAGATAAATAGATTCTTAAAGTCTTTCAAAAAGATATGATCCCATAGAAATGAAAAAAAAAGGAAATATGCAAAGTGTAAATAAAAAACAGCGCAACAGATATGACATGGAAAATTCAGGTTATACAGTGAGGTGAAAAGTATTTGGTTAGTTATTATGTGGCTAATACACAAAAAATAAGTGCAAGAAGAAAGAACAAACACCTAACATCAGGAGTAAAGGATATTCAAGAAAGATTAGGAAATAAGAGAATTAAGCCAATTACAGAGAGACTATTTTAAGAAAGATTTTTTTCACCTGCAAATAAATGCTACCTAGACCATTCATTTGCTTTTTTATATCTCTACTCCCACACCGAAGATCTACTACTCATTTGACTACCAAATAGTTCTAACCTTAGCTAAAGTTATCTAAGCAGCTTGCAATAGTTGCTAGTACATACTAAACTATTATTAATATTCTTGTATTATTCTCTTTATAATGGTTATCATAGCATAAGATGGTGCAGTTACTATAATAATTACTACTCTGTGGTAAGAGTTAAAACATAAGTCTGCAGGTCACACTGATACTTCATGCATTGATAATAGTTTACCTAGTTCTGTATGTTACCCAAGCACAGACAAAACAGGAAATATATCGCTGAGATGTCTACAAGGCTCCTGAGTACACTGGTTTATATATGTAGATATATAGATATGAATATTTCTTTTATACATATATATAAAGAAAAGGCTGAGAGGGAAAGAGAAATAGCAGGGTATATGTTCAGAGCCAGTAAAAGGTATCATCGTGTACATGATACATGCTTTTGAAAGCAACCAATACTGGTTTTATCCTGAAGGCTTAGAAGGCATCTTGCCTATGAAAGCAAACACCTTTTGGAGTCACTGCTTCAGCAATGTGATCCTTTAAATGACATGAGCTTGTGCCTAGAAGTCTAATCGAAAGCAAATGAAGTCAATGTGAGTTTTCCAGCTGTCTTAAACCAGCTTAAAATCACAACCATAGGTCACAACAGAGCTGATAGTCTAACAGAAAAGGAAATTTAAAAATAATACACTTGTTACAGTAAGACTAGTGTATCAATGGTCCAACTCACAGTACAGAGAAGACAAATCCTATTAAACATAGTGGATGAGTGAAAGGAGATCAGTTTATGTTTCCTCCCTGAATCCAAATTATTCTCACAGCTGGAGAAGAATCAGTGGCTGATAATAGCCTAACAACCTCTAGCACTAACAGATATGACCTCAGGTGTAGTGATAAGAATACATAATTCTGCTTTCCCTGAACTTGTCTGTGTCTCCTGGAGAGTGCTGATGCAGTGGGAGCTCGGTGCCACCTTCAACAATAGAAAGCTTTAAAATTTAGAAGAGATTCAGTATGTGCTGGGTCACACAACAATATTTATGGGACTTTAAGATGTATATTGTGTTACTGAGGAGGAAGAGCTCACAAAAAGGAAACAGTTATTTCAAAGTTAAATGTGCATGACGTGTTGGGAATAAAAATTTGATTTTGGGGAATAAATATTTGATTTCTTAATTTGTCCATGTTATACTTATTGTGAAACTATTGCATTGATTAGAAGAATGTGAATAAATAAACTCTTTCTTTTCTGGGGAGGAATAATTCTGTGACTCTGTAGTCAACAACAGAACTTCCAGCTGACTTTAGAGGAACTTGGGCTAGGATCCTGCATGGATGCATTCAGTACACGCCTGCAAGATATCACAGGCCATCTTCCACGTTGTCACCTACCAGCAGATGACAATTATATCAAATTCACAACCAAATACCTCATCAGGAGGCAGCAGAGAGAAGAACAACTATCTTTTCTCATTTAGAAATAATAATTATTTAATTGTACATATTCGGTTATTTTTAATTAAAATTAATTACAGTTTAAAGACATGCTCAGTGCTTCCCTAGGGAATGCAAACACAACTGTGATCTAGAGCCTAGATAGGAGATGGAGAATACCCCTTTCGTTTTACACAATCCCTCATATATAAATTGTTTGCCCCCGCAAAGCAATTAGAACAGCAGCTGAATATTTTTCTTTCCAGACTAAGCAGGATGGCAGGAAATAGACCAAGCAAAAATTTATTTCTGTTTTGTTAATGGCATCCTTATTTAAATTCTGAAATGCTATTACATTTCAAGAAATACTTTTTTCTAGTCTTAAAAAAAACTAAAATGGTCTCTTCAGAGTATATAAATCCTCCAAGGCAGAGAGAAGCTGTGGGAAGCGATTCCCTCATGAGTTTCAGGCTAGGACTCAAAGATTCCTTGCACAGGGAATGCTGCAGCCCTCTGGTGCAATAATTAGATACAGGATGACACAGACACAGTGGCTGAAATCATGGCAGCTGCGGAGAGGCTGTGAAGATGATCCCTGCCTGCCCCTGGGCAGCTGGACGTTAGACGTGCTGCAAGAGGCCTCATCGTTCCAGCTGTGCTGTGTTCACACAAACATGGCTTCTGGAATGCATACCCATCCGGACTTTCCCATGCCTGGTCTTAGACATGGGATGAAAAGCCTTACAAAGTCTGCTGAATTACCATTTGCCTGTTACTTTGGAACTTCAATAATGAATGAATGAATGAACAAAAGGCACATCCCAAGTCCCAGAATAAACTGGGATAGAATCTCTTTCAAAAGTGATCTTTTCAATTTTAACCCCAGCAATGCTTCTTCATGGCAACATGTTAAATAAAACTGCTTGAAGGAAGAAGTAAATGACCAGCAGGTAACCTTTCCTTTTTCAAACCGTAAGCCTGACACAAAACACTTCCCCTTGATTTCAGTCAGATTTGGGGAAGATATGTGGTTAGGCAATATTTGGAGCCAGATTTGTAGCCTTAAATTCTCACTGTCACCAATAAGTTTCATCTACATGAACAAGTTTAAGGACGTCAAGATCCGAGCCCTTGTGCACCCACTCAGATTTATGAACACAAACACACTCACAGGCCTGGTTACTTACAGTGGGATATTGATTCTGAAGAGAGGCAAGTTCATGTCAAGGGATTTATGTTGCCCTCCCTAGTGAGGGCAGTTTAACCTATATAACTCCTTAGAAGCAAGTAAGCTCCCTTTAACAGCATTTTCTGAATTCTTAGTTGCACTGCTGGTTCCTGCAAGCGAGGCAGTTGTTCCTCCAACCTGCGTCCCCAGGCTGCCTGTCTGCAGATGACATTAGCTCCAAGGGACGCAGCTCTCCAAAGCAAGCAGAGAACTGTAATTCTGAAAGAAATCCTCAGAAGCTTACCTCGCTGTTAATCAAATGGAGTAGGAGTTCTCTAGCACCATGTACTGGAAGAATTTCTGTCTCAATAGCTTGGGTTTTGACATAAGCCCTAGAAAAAGACGCATGCTGTCTCCGGATGGAAATCCTCTGTGACACCACCAGACATGCTACAAAAACATGCTGAATAACAACTAAATTCAGCTTAAGAGCAAAAGATAATTGGCATGATCATTTCCACAGACATGCTGAAAAAAAGGCTATTTGCATCTATTCATGCTACTGTGTACAGCTTGGTTTTTACACGAGAAATCAAGATAATACTTTAAGGAGGCAATTACTGTAGCATTTCACATACAGCAACCTACATATAAAAAGCATTAGTATTATAGATTATGCCCAGCTCTGCTTTTACATGACAGTGATTATTTTCCCTGGGCTTATTCTGGAATACTATTACACCTTTTGGTTTATATCCTTTTACCTTGTACCCAAGTGTACATCTTTGAGGGACCATAATAAGGAGAGTTTTGCTTAATAGTATCCCATTCTCAGTAACACTTAGTAGTTACACCTAATTAAGGGTTCAATGAGACCAACACTTTATTCTTGCACTTACCTAAAAATTAGGGGTTTGCAGACAGTGCAAATAAATTTAAATTACTGTGTACAGTAAACCTTAGGTACATGTTAAAAGCAGTACCACAAAAAAAAAACCAAAACAAAACAAAACAAAAACTCAAACAAGAACATATTAAATACAAATTTTATTTAGACAGTATTTTACTACATATGAATAAAACGATAGGGGAACAATACAAAGACTACTAGGCATAGTGGACACTTTATACTGTTTTATCAGCCCTAAGATTCTCAAACTTAAAAGTTCCTGTCCAGATTGGGTGGCTTTCTGAGCTAAAGGGAAGCTAGAATGGGGACAGCTCTGGTGATTCACATGTCACAGGAGCGGCCACATTTCTGGTGTTTTGATGTACCTTCTGGAGCTCACAGGTGCATTTACTGCAAAATTCCTGCCTCTAAACTTCTCCACAGAAGTAGGACATGCAGCCTAATCACCATTATCAATAAGCACTAATGGTAAATAATTCCTTCATCCCACACAAAGCAAACACTGATAAGAGATGCTCGTTTATAACAGTGTTTTGGCTAGATGCTCCAGGTCAGCTGGCAGGTAAATTATTATAAATTCCAAAGAGGAATTAGGAATCCTTCCATTCCATTTAGCCTATAAGGATGGTAATTAGAGTTATTAATATTACTTGCTTTTCAACTCTGTTGACCAATGCAGTCCCAAACCTTGTTGCCAAGAGAGGATATTACTACAGCATGGAAAGGCTTCTATTGGCAACAGTAGTATGACAAAAACAGCATTAAAAAGCAAGATAGGACAGAAAAAGGAAAACTCAATTCAAAACTTCTCAAACACACTACTTTTTCTGACAAGATATGCAACTAGCTATAGATTGCTCTTTCAAATATTGTGCAGATTAACAAATTAAAACTCAAGCCAGAGCTCAACAGTCCAGAAACACCAGGAGATGCCAGAAATAACACTTCGGAGTTAGATGTCATTAATAGATGTTTACCATATCTTAAAAAAAAAAAAAAATCCTATTATTTAAATAGCTCAATACAATTTGAACTTTAGCCACCAAAAAGTTTTGACCCATTTTCACCCATCCAAATGGATAAAGGATAAAATGGAAAAGATTCTCTAAATCTGAATGAAACTTTGAATATTCAGTTACTGTCTTCATAACTAACTGAATTAACAGAAGTGTTTTTTTTTCCATTTTCTACACAAAGCACATACATGTTCAGAGTGGTTATTCTCAAACCAGAATCTGGAAACCACAGCTGGCTGATGTGACCATGGTTAAACAGTCTTTGACTGGTGGGACAACCATACTAGAAAGTACAACTTGTGCTTGTAGAAGTTTAGATGTTGCTAATAAAGGTGCACAGAAGTCTATGAAGGACATGGAGAGTTAAAGGTTCAATTAGCACCAAAGTGTGAAATCCACTGTCTGGGAGTTTGTGGAAGTATTGGGAACCCAGTAAGTCAGAAAATGGCTAAACCAAATACATACTGTAGTTGCAACAATTATTTCTTTATATGTTTTATGTTGAATCAGCATTTTTAATTCTTAATTTTGTTTAGGCTTATTACACAGTTTTGTGGACTGTTCTGTGGTGGTTTTTTTCTGTAAGATTTAGTACACAAAAGTTAGATCAGAAATGACTGAGTTGTTTTTGTTTCATATCTTTTATTATTTTTATGTAATCCTGTTTGTGAACACTCAGATTTCTGCATAACATAAGTTCACAAAATAACAACTTGTTGTACTGAAATGGGATACTCTTGATCTGAAATAAGAATATTAATCCTCAGCCTTGCATCAAACAATGACAAGTTCGAAACAGATTTCCTTCTCTCAGCTCCATTATGAGAGTAACAAACGTGCTTTTGCTCATTAACTTGAATAATACATCAAACAGAAAGGCCTTTAATTGTTTATTTTGCTAGCTGGAAAAGAGGCTGTGCAATTCTGAAAAAAAAAAAAAAATGCAAGGAGTGATTTCAGCTTCCTTTTTATTTTGCTGTTTATTTCCTCTGCTTTATTATTATTCCCATGCCAAGCCTTTCTCCCACAAAATTTTAGAGAAGCATCTCTCACTCCACTCTCCCCAGAACTACTTAGAGATGTAAGAGCAATAGGAACAAAACCCATCTACTATAACACCACCTACTTAAAGCTTTGTGATGCCTTCTTTCACAAGCAGTAAAAGAATTGTGAACAATCCCATTACACTGATAAAACAACTTAGAGAATAAAAGTACAAAAATACACAAAAACTAATACAAAGGGGGACAGAACTCCACCTACTCAGGATTCTCAAAGTAAATCAAATAGAGATCTAAAAAATTTCACTAACCGGTAGATGGGAAAAATTAGCACCTCATTTGATAGCCGAAAAAACAGTTGTAAAAAAAATGTGTATTTCTTCCCTCTAGTTACAACAGCAGGAACAGTTTGGGTCCTAAGGGATATTTCCCAAGCTGTAAACAAAATCTGTAATTGAGGCTATAACAGAACTTTTATCTTTTGACTTCCATTTCTACTCTCAACCACTAGCTAAGAGCCCTGTATTTTATTGTAACAATCTCAACTTTTTCTACATTTTGTTTTCAATTTGATTAACAAACAGCAAAAAAAAAAAAAAAGGAAAAAAGGAAAGATTTCAAAAGGATTACAAAATCCACTTTCAGTCTCCTAAGTCTCCTACAAAGTGGTTTCTGAATTACTGTCATTCAGGCAGCAATGGGCATGAAATATTTTCAGGGCATAGTACAGCTAATATTCCTAAACTATTCCTAAGAGAGGCAAAACCCAGAGGTCAAATTCTTCTGTAAGATAAAAGTGTGAAACTCTCACTGAAACATATGTGAGTAGTCCATATATAAATCTGTCTGAGGACAGAATCTGAAGAATTTCCAAGATGAAATTGTTGGCATAAGCACAAGAAAACCATTTCTTTAAATGGAGGTCCTTTTTAGCACATCTTTTTTCTTTCCTCTGAAGTAGAATTCAGCATTAATAGAGAGAACAAACTAAGTTAAACAGAACCGCTATATGTTTCAATACCTGTGTGACAGCAAAGACAAGGGGTGGATATACTTTGCATCACACTAAAAATATTTAAAAAGAAAAAAAAACCCACCACGTTTACCAGATCCATTTATTTTAACTGGAAAAAACAAGTCCTGTTTCTTAGCTCTTTCTCTTCTCATAGAGACCATTGCTGCTGAGTAAGAACACCTGATAAAATGCCCTAGAGAAGCTTTACAACTCAACTGGCACTTACACAGCAGATAAGTCTCACTGATATCAGAGTAATCTTTCCACAAGGATGAACAGCTCTTGAACAATTTCTCCAGGGAACAGTATTAGATGCAAACAGACTTTCTCCATCATCAGACATGATATTCAGTCCATATGTAACATAAATTGTGTAACGATACACACTAGCTAATGCACTGATATTTTTATATGCTTTAACATCAGCAAATAGTATAAACTGATCATTTCTAATGGTGTAAAAATATATGATGGAATGTGTCTTTAGACTATAGGCCTAAGATGCCCATCTCATCATCAGAGTCAAACAGCTAAAACTCCTTGATCTTGTTAAGTTCTACATGATTGAAATACCTTTTTTTTTTTATTTCCACAATTTTCATTCATTAGTTTGTAACTGCATCAGAGTGCAATTCCTCCAGCTATATCACCAAGCACAATATAAGGCTTTTTCTTTAAATTGTGTACAACTCTGTCAATGTTTAACTTGAAAGGTTTTAGCCAAAAACAGTTTATCCTGTTCCCAAATCATGGGATATTTGTTCACAGTGGTTATTGACCTTCACTCACACCTCAAGCTCCTAAACTTGGGTACCTGATTTGAACTGGGCATCTCTGCTTCCTCAGTAATCAATGGCAGCCAGTCCAGCATCTACAAAGGGTGATTTGTTCTGTCCAAGTGTCTGCTTGGAACAGAATGAATCATCTGATCATTGTGTTGACATGAATTTAGACTATATGTCTAACTTTTAGATTGATATAGTCATGTTTAATTAATCCTTTTCTCATTTCTCATCTCTGTGCATGATATTAGCAAAAGCAAGCAAATATGCACTACATACGGAGCAATTTCTTCCTTTGTGAGCATGGCTGTTTACACGAGCAGTAATTAATTACACCTCTGTACAGTATCCATATGAAAAGAGGAAAAGGATTATTATGCTTTTTCAGGTGGGGGATCTAAGGTAAAAATAGTCAAAATGATACAACAAGATCACTTGAGACATTTAGATCCCACCTTTTTTTAAAAAACTTTTTTTTTCTCTCCAGTGTTCCAAACCAGATAGTGTTCAAACAGTCAATCTTACTTCAGTTTCCAGAAGTAAAAATTCCACATTTCTACAAATCTGGCCTTGGAGTCCTGCATAGGTATCCACAGAGTGTGAGAAAGCCGGGCTTTTTTCTCAACTGGAATGATTACATGTCACTCTTTATATCTCATGTAAGTCTCTGGTGGAGGCAGAGACATTCACATTCTCTGGCTGTAAGGCTGTGCTTGCTTTCTTCTGCATCCCCCTGCCCTATTTACTGCAATACGTGAAGCACAGATGCTACAGACAACAGGCACACAAACCTGGTTCACCCTTAGAGAAGACATCTTTGGCAGTCAGTGAGGTCTGGGTCACACAATTCTGCCCTGTCTTGCCACTCCTGTGTCTGACGTTGTCATTAAGGGCTGCAGCATAATAATTACAGAAAAAGTATTTTGGACTTCATAATCTCTTTTCACACAGATATTTAAGGATGATAATAACAAAATATCTGCTGTTTGAACATATATTAACATTAATACTTATGCCATCATCAGAATTTGGTCGGGAATCGCAACATAGACCTCTGCAATTGAGCTAACAGCAAAAGTGCTGGTGATAGTAGATTGAATATATTGAATAACTATTTAAAAATTTATATGACGCACACTTTAACCAGTGGATTTCAAGCCTGTTCACTGACCACAGGAGATGTAGAGGTTAGTACATCTGGTTTCCATGACAGGTTCCGCACAGGAATATTCTAAAACTGTTTTTTCTGATTATTTCTCCCCAGAATCCTGCCTCTACTCTTTCCATCTGCTAGACCTCTGCTTTCTGCCTCCACATCCCCAGCTGTAGTCTCCACTTCTGCTCATACCAAGGCCTCTTGTGTCCTTCCTTATATCTCCTCCACATGCCCAATACCACACTCCAGATAGTCCCTTCTTGCACTCATACCTTTCCATCCTGACTTGCAGGCATCAGGAGGAGAACTGAATACAAAGGCAAGACCAGCAAAACCATCCATGGGGTTGTTCAAAACCTGACTGGAGACAGTCCTGGACAACCCGCTCAAGCTGACCCTGCTTGAGCAGGGCCTTGGACTAGGTGACCTGAAGAGGTCCCTACCAACATAAACAACTTTCTCATTCTGTGTTCCTTCCAACAGCAAAGCTCAGCAAAAGTGCCTGGCACCACTCATAATGTCTTTTGATTTTAATACTGTAACGTCATCTCAGACTGGAATATTTTTGCATGAAAATTTGAAAGAAATCAGAGAAGATATTTCTTAGTTTGAGATAATTTGGAGTATAGCTTATTTCTAACTTATTTAAAAGGTACCAGAATTCATCTTGGACTTGATACAGCTGAGGCTTCTAGCTCCTTTTAAGAAGCAGGATACAGATGAAAATGAAAAGTAAATTGATATGAAAATTAAAAGTTATTCAATATTTTGTGTGTTACAGTTAATTGTTAGTGAAGCCAACAATTAAATATTTAACTGCCAGTCAGCAAATAAATATTGCAAACCAGTCTGCAACAACCTATTTTAGTGCTGTAGAGTCTGAGATGAGTTGATTCAATGCCTGCCAACCTGAGATTAACTGTTTACCTATTAGGAAGCTGGCAATTAACTTTTGAAATTACAATGAAACAGAGATGAGTAAGTAAATAATGCAGATACAGAGGGAATGGTTAGATACAAGAGTTTCCATGCAATACAAGTTGTTGGTATTCTGACACACCAGCAACACCTGAGCAGCTCTCTGAAAGTCAGTGAACTCACACTGATGTAAAACTGGCAGGAAGCCCCAAACAGGACTATCAGTTTAGAAATTTCTAGAGCAAAATAAAGGAAAAGAAATGTAACGACCCAGAGAATGACCAGGTCTCAAAAAAGAGCTTGAAAGTCAAGTGTGTAGCCTATTGTTTAACTTACCTCTGTTCTGAAGGAAGAGAAGACAGCAAATATTACACCAGTTTTTAAAAATTACTCCAGAAACTACAGAGTGATAAGTGGGAAAATTGGTAGAAACTTTATTAAGAAACAGAATCAGTGGCTGAAGGGATGAATAAAATATGTTACACTTCATAAAGAACTCATGATTCCCAAAACTGTTGAAGAAGTCAGTAAGCAGGAAGGTAAAATAATCTTGTTGATAGAGCATTACTGGGTTTTTTTTAAGGTCTCTCACCAAATGCTTTTTAAGAAACTCAGCTGGTCTGGATTAAAAGATAAAGTCCTCTCATTGATAAATAATTACTTGTAGGAGAGTAAACAAAGGCTAGAAATAAATGTTTAGTCTCAGAAGTTCATCAGGTGAAACATTCAAAAGTTTACCAATGATGAACATGGACCTGTACTGAGATATGTGTTGTTAAATATATGAGTGAGGTAAAAAACAGTAGGATAAAGAAGAAAGAAAGGAGGAAAAAACAAGTTCGGTGAAGACATAAATACAGGATAGTAAAATCTGAAATGCAAATTTCGTTATATTGACTAATTGGGCTCTAAAATGTCAGATGAAATTAAGTCTCAATAAATACAGTTATGCACATAGGAAAAGTGTATCTAACTATACACAAGGACAGAGTTTACATTAGTTCTTAGGTAATGGCTAGAAGCATTGAAGTTATTGTGCATATTTAAGTATAGGCTGTGCTCAGAGACTATCAGTCTCTGAGAATGGAACCAAAAACAACACAGAAAATGTCATTATGACTCTTTGTAAACACATGTTAAACCCACAAGTTGAATGCTGTGTGCAGTATTCAAAAGAACGAACTAGAAAAGCTAGGAAATAGCAAAGATGATCAGAGGTACCTGATTATTTCAATATGGGAAAGAGTACATAGCAGAATTTTCAGTTTGAAAAAGATGTAACTTTGTCTACACAATCATTAAGAGGATGGGTAAGGTGAATAAAAAATGATCAGCCACCATTTCTTATTACAGAAGAGCAAGGGGACATTTAGAGAAATCATTAGGTAGCAGAAAGAACACACTTCAGCTGGGGAACTCATTCCCACAGTAAATCAAAGCTCAAAAAGTATAACCAAGGATACATTTTTACATTGGGCCATTGAAAATGGTGGTCTGTATGGTGTATCTGTCTGATTCCTGAAAGCTGGGATCTCAGTATTCACTTCCATTACCACCTCTTACTATCTGCTGCTCACTGATTACAGAATCTCTGTATGAATGTTCTCAAAATTAATTCAAAATCTTTACTGAGAAAATAGTAAGTCTCATCAACTCCAGTCTCCCAGGCAAAGTGATACTGCAGGATTCAGCTTTGTCTTCCTTTTAGTCAATGTAATAAGCAATGTAATAAAAATCATCGAGTTCCAACCCCCCTGCCATGGGCAGGGACACTTCCCACTAGACCAGGTTGCTCAAAGCCCCATCCAGCCTGGCCTTGAACACCTCCAGGGATGGAGCACCAGCAACCTCGCTGGGCAACCTGTTCCAGTGTCTCACCACCCTCACAGTAAAGGATTTTTTCCTAATATCTAATGTAAATCTCCCCTCTTTCAGTGTAAAACCATTACGCCTAGTCCTATTGCTATACTCCCTAATAGAGTCCCTCCCCATCTCTTCTGTAGGCCCCCTTTAAGTACTGAAATACCACTATAAGGTCTTCCTGCAGTCTTTTCTTCCCCAGGCTGAAAAACCCCAACTCTCTCAGCCTCTCTCCATAGGAGATGTGCTCCATCCTCCTGATCATCTTTGATGTCCCTCCTCTGGACCCGTTCCAACAGGTCCATGTCCTTCTTATGTTGGGGGCCGCAGAGCTCCAGGTGAGGTCTCACCAGAGTGGAGTAGGGAGCAGAATCACCTCCCTCGACCTGCTGGCCCTACTTCTTTTGATGCAGCCCAGGATACATTTGGCTTTCTGGGTTGCGAGCTCATGTTGCTGGCTCATGTCGAGCTTCCCATCCACCAACACACCCAAGTCCTTCTCCTCAGGGCTGCCCTCAGTCCACTGGCAGGAGGCAGAGGGGCTGCAACATTTGAGGGGTTGTGATTCAGGTTTCCCAAGTAAGAAACCTCTCTCCTGTCCTGCTATTCCCCACACAGGCCTGACAGGTACCCCTAAGATCCCTTTTTCATTTCTGCTGTCAGAAGCACAGTAACTCTAACAATACAGTCCATACAGGCTGTAGAGAGAGGTGATGATGCCCCTGTGCAGGTGATCCATGGGGACGACTTTAGTAAAAGGCAAACAGTGCTTCCCTTTCCTCTGTGCTGCTTTCCAGTAACCCATCACAGTCCACCATTCTCTACGTTAGAGGAATAATATTTTTTTGCCACAATCTCTAACTCACTTTTCTATTAACATTCCCTATTAAAGTTATTAAAAATTAAATTTATGGTGATACCAGGATGATTCAGTGTTAATCCATGAGAACAATTCCCAGCCTTCTTCCTGTCTATGAATGCCCTACACTGCACAAGCTGACTGTTAGATCATAGAGAATTCAATAGGATGTCAAATTGTTAATATAACTGGCCTGTGACAGCTGGACCTAGGAAATAAATCACGTGCAAATAGAGTACATGTTTACACATATATTCATAGTCTTTACCTGGCTTTAATTACAGACTTGAAAATGTTCATTATTTCCTGCAAAATAATTATTTCCAAAAACGTGTACTGTTACATGACAAAGGATTCAGAACAAAGAGAAGAAAATAAACTATAGGCCTACAGCAAGAAGAAAGCAGGGGGAAAAAAAACAAAACAAAACAAAAAGGGAATGAAGACTGAACTCAAGCCAAAAGAAAAAGAAAGGAAAAAAAAAAAGACCTTAGAAAGAGAATGAAAATAAAGCAAACAAATTAGAGACAGAGAGATAAAAAAGCAGAAAGGTGAGGAATGAGTATTTTTCCTTTTTTGTTTTACTTGTAGAAGAAAGAAAACCTAGACATTTGTAAGGTAAAATGGTTTAGCATCTTTTTTTTTTAATTGAAGTATTATTTTTCTTGTTTCTTTCTAAGAGTCACAGGGAAATTGCTGAAATAGCAACTTACAGGAACAACATACAGAAATTACCTCTAGCCCAGACACATAGTAAGATTTTCCCTCATTTACCCCACCCACCCTCGAACATTGACTTTTTTCTTTGGGAAGGAAGATTTTCTTTTACATTCAAGGGATATGCTAAAGCCTACTTTTTCACCAGGGTGCAAAAATAAATCATGTGGAACACTATGCAGACCCACTTCCCAAATTAGCCAGTACCAGAGATGGTCCAGTGAAGGCACAGCTTGTGACAAGGAGCTTAGAACCACTTGTGACTTTATGACAAACCAATTTCTTCACACATTGTTTCCGAATGTAAAATGGAACTGACTAGATGAGAAGTCTGTGCATGTCAAAGAATATGCAGGGTGTATAGAAATGATGTCTTGAATAGGCTGGGTGAGAAGTATATTCCTTTTGATTGTTGTCTCTTTCTTTTTAATGTTCTCAGAAAATGGCTGTATCTTTCAGAGTCTCTCAAGGATTTTTAGATAAAAAGAGAGGTTTTATCTTTGCATGTCTATAAGCAGTGAAAAACTCTGGAGACTGAAACCTACAGGCAATTCAAATAAACTAAATCCGATCAAGGTAATATCAATGCCAGAATTAGAAGAAAACCCAGAGAGAATATCAATAACAACATTAAAACAGCAGGTTTCAACTGGAATCAATAGGCAGTATAAACAGAAAAAATTAAGTCACAAAGTGATAGTAGATAAAAGCTCCCCACTCATTAAAATTCTGTTTGTCTTTGTGTCTTTTTATCAATGTACCTATATATCTATGCAAGTGTATCAAAGTTTATAATGTAAAAGAATGATGAAATAATCTAATTAATTTCCGGTGTCATTTCACATATTTCTTTCAAGTTAAAACTGCAATATTAATAATGGTTTGCAGTTTAATAAAATATCTCTATGTCCTATTAACTTCTATATCTGCTTGTTATAAAGCCCTTTTTTATCAAATAGCTAAACTTCAAAAGATTTCTACTTTGATCTGAAATGAAAAAATGAGGTTCATTCCATTTGTACAGAATAACCTCACTATATTTTACAGAAAGACAGTTGTCTGTTACTGCTTTTCTGTCTCAAAATACACTGTAATTTGGGCAAGCAAGAGGAAAAAATATTGGAGAGAAGATCAGGCTTAGGAAGGTACATTATAATAGGGCTGTGTCTCTGTCTTAAAATTTAGGATGGGAGTGAGTGAGATATTCTCCCTACTTGAAAAACAGTAAAAGTTTCAGGAATTAAATGTGTAGGTATTTACAGGTGATTTTAATGGGGGTGAGCTTTCATGGTCTATTTCCACTTTCAGAACTGAGATTTTAACAATATGTTAATTGCTTGTGATTTCCTGATAGCTTTTTCTGTCCCATGGGAAAAAAATATTTGAAAAATACTGTAAGGAGGAAATATTCTAAATTTAAGTTGGTTGTGGAACTTGTATGCCAAATCAACATTTCAGAAGATGCCAGCCCAGGCATCTAGAGGACAAATTAACAATACTTGTGTGACCACAACACCTATTGACATTATTGAAATTTTGACCCCAAAGGGAATTCAGGACTAGGCCTAAATTAAATCACATCTGAAAATCACATGATTCCTGACTGACAAAGAAAAAAGCCATATTTTATATATTCCTGAACCTAGAGCCTTTCTAAAGAAATACCATGAACCACAGTCAACTTTACCACTTCAATCAGAACACCTTTTTTAGTGGGTCCTTTAAACATTGTTAGTAAGTGAATTGGAAGGAAAGTTAGGAAATGCAGGTAAAGCTGTTTGCAGCTATTTTGTAGCATGGCAGGCAATGTGAAAAGGGTTGGTTAGGGCTACAGTAAAAGTAGTATTTCATGTCAGCTTATCATCTGATAACGCTCTTTATACTGGAGCTTACAGATATCCTTCACTGAACATAGGGCAGAAGGGTCCTGAGATACCCAGTCCAGGTCTGCAGGTATGTCATGCACATCTGCAGCTCCTCCCCACATCTTCTATCCCTTGTATCCATAACCATATCACTTCAGATCACCCATGTCCTCTACTTTCAGTATAATTTGTCCATGCATTAATAGCTTGTTGTATGTGCTATGTTCCCCTCCAGCTAACTTCCTCACAACAGCACTTCTTACTCTTCCACTGTCCCGTGGCTACACCTGCTTGTACGGCCAACCCAGATGCATCCAGAGTCATTTATGTGCTGAGTGGCCAAGTAGCAGCTGCCTCTCAAGCACTGATGGGTCAGATTAACTGTCTGGGACCTGCATGTATCTTCCAAAGTACCTGGCACACCGCATTTTCTAACTGCAAAGGTGGCCGAGTGCAATTTTCCCTGGAGAACGTGTACAGGACTGGTTGTGAGGGGATTTGACGATGAGGGGTAGTACAAAGGGAGACATGATGGCTGATGTATAAGAATCTAAAAAGTTTTCATCCAGGTTTTCATAAGCTTTCTATCCTTCATTCTATGGTCAGTAGCAACAGTCAACTAGAGTTAATGTGCTATATGATGTCATCAACCCTCGGTATCACCCCCCATTACCAATCCTTAGTAATTGCTTGTCACAATGGGGCTGGTGGGGATGGAATACACAAGTGAATCTATGACTGATTTAAACTTCTGTTTTTGTAGTTAACAGTGTTTTAAAGTTAAGTGATATAGATTTATTAATTAACTGTCCAGAGGATGTTTTATAGCTGTTGTTGTTTTCCCTGGAAATAGTGCATTGTGTAAAAGTAAAAGAGAAAAGATCGGCTACACAAATGTGATGCTGTTATCAGTTTGTCTACTTGTTTTATCTCATATGAGAATAAGCATTAACATTCTGAGTCAGATGTTCTCATTAATGTGATTCCCATCGTGAAACTGAAAATACACAAGCTATCAACACTTCTAAAACTCCCTTTGTTCATGTCACAAACATGCTCTTAAGAGTGCCAGCCCCACAAAACTTGCAAATGTTCTTACTAAGAATAAGTCTTACTTGCCTAAGAACAGGAAAAGAACTGCAAAAAGCCTGGGATACCTACTGTGGATTTCAAGTACACCCTCCAGAGTCGAGATCCTCAGAACTGCTGCTACTTCCATCCTAACCTAGATGTACCCAAATGTCCCAGGTGCCTAAATATCCATTTACTTCATTTTGCAGACTAATAGATATTTTTGGAAAATGCCCTCTGAATCAAATCCCAGACCAAACAAGGCACAGGGAACAAACACCTCTTTTACACAAAGAATGGTTTCATTTGAAGATGCTCAGTCATTCAAGAGAACGAAAGCCACAAAAAATATGCCATCTTGGATTTGATATCAGGAAAACTTTATCACCTTGAAAACAGTCGAGCTGTGGAGCAGGTTGCCCAGAAAGGCTGTGCAGTCTCTGTCTTTGGAATTTCTGAAGATCTAACTGGATAAAGCCCTGCGCAGCTTGATTTGATCCCATAGCTGACCCTGCTCTGAGCAGGAAGTTGGACTGGGATCTTCTATAACCTATATTATCCTGCATTTGTAGGTATTCTATGCATTTCTTCTTACTGATTACTTGGTGTCAGCTCTTACAGAATCCTCAAGAGTGCTTTGGAGCAGGAAGCAGGAATGCAGCAGGGGACCAGTCCAGGTCCTGCTGTCCCTTTGGAAGTTAATTTAAGCTTGGCTGAGATTTAAGGCTCTGAAAATCAACACTTAAATATCAGCAACAGAGTAAGTCTTAGAAATGGGTAATAAGCTCTCCAGATAGTCCTTCTGCATGGACTACTCTAAAATGAAGTGACCTACCCACCGTTACTGGAAGCCTTCTCACCAGAGTTTCCCATGGTTGAAAGGTTTCTGATATTTCCCACAGCATAATGCAAAATTCTGATCTTTTCGCTTGGTTCAAATATTTCACTTCACGTGAAACGCTTACTCAGCTGCTAAATAAAGTACTTTTCTGTGTGAGTAAACACAGCAGAATCTGACTCAGAGCAAATTATTTAATACATTTAGCCCTACTTTCTGTTCACAAGTTTTCCTTGAAACAAATGTTCAACAATTGAAACAGAGCTGTTTTCTCTTTTATGGTGGCATTTGAGCTCATGTTGTCTCCCCAGTTGGTTAATGATAAATGAGCATTCCCCTGACAGATGGTGCTGCGCGCAAACCTCCTTGTCAGTAGAGGTTGGGGCATTTCAAGAAAGGTTTGGCATTCACCTGGTTGCTTACCAGTGCTATTATTACCATCTGCAGTTATTTATAGTAGAGAACAGATCAGATTTGTTTTCTGAAAAAAAAAAAAAAAAAAAACCAACACATGGGAAGAAGACTGAACCTTGCCAGGCTCTGCAAGTGAGAACTGGGAACCCAGACACTAGGCTCAGTCACAGAGGAGGGCTTGGACGAGGACATACTTCCATTTTTCTCCACAACTCCTTGGTGAATACACAGGAGTCGAGGGTAACAAGCAGAATTCGGTATCACAAGTTCACTTGAGGACTTGTTAGAAATAGAATTCCTTAGTTTGTGAAATGAAGAGGCTATCCATCAGTGCAATACTTAATTCTCTTTTGTCAAGGCCCTGACCTAAGGTGTGTTGTAGAAAAATACAAGAATTGGTGGAAGTGCATTCCTGGAACTGTAATAGGTAAATGGAATATAGCTAACTAATTTATTGCAGAACATGTGATGCAGTTCCACCATACTAAATACAATATTCAAAATTTCATATTAATTTAATCTCTATGCTCATACTTTACTATTTCTTAGCACTGACAATACAAAAAAACACCTTCTATACCATGACGTCTTTGCTGCCTGAATGACAAACACAGTGAAGGCAAAGTACACTGGAAAAACAGAGGGAAAAATTGTCACATTTATCCTTTAATATATTTTAATACCTCATTTCTTATTGATGTAGTGGAACAAAACAACAAACTCTCTGTAAAGAAATTGCTCCCCTCCTAACACTTTTGCTAGCTCCAATCATCTAAAAGGAAAATAAAGGAGATTTTTTTTATGTGCCCTTAGTATCAGACAATGTTGCAATCATCTAAACAGAAGAGGTATTCTGGTATTCATAACTCTGGGTCTTCTGAGAGATTACCTTGTACCCCACTGCTCAGCAGCAAGTCCCAGTACAACCAGTCCTGTATTAAGTAATCCCATGAGTCGTAGAAATTATGCTTCCTTCTTGCCTCCCTGCAAAGGCATTGAAGCTACTACCAATGTTTCTGTCTTATTCCAGGAATGGCTCTGATTTAGCTGAAGCCCCAAAGTATGTTGAATAAGATATATGATAGAATACCTTGTGGAAGTACTCAAGGCCAATAAATAATGGGTCCAAATCTTCACTTACAGTTTCTTGAAGAACTGCAGAACAATTCAGGAGCATCATCTATGTATAATCTATGTTCACAGATAATCAGCGATATCACAGAGTCAGTGGTTGTCATTCTCATTCCTCTTTGAAGAGTAGTCACAGATTGATTCCAAACCATTCACATTCTGTGGGGAAACTGCAGAAACTTTACTACTCAGCATCTTGTATAGTTGGATACAGAGTTGAAGTTCTGGTTTTGAACAGGACCTGTTGAAGACTTTAGGGGCAGTGAAATTTTAATCCTAAAAAGGGAGATTTTTTTTTTTCTCTTTTTCATCTAGCTTTTTTTTTTTTTTTTTGACTATTCTGAAAGGACGGGAACATGCTATGTGCAACATAAGAACTTTTCTTTTGAGAGTATTTGACCAGAAATATATGGGAACATAGGTTAATTGATGCAAAACATTGTTTTTGCATTTAACTAGTCATAAGAATACAATGACTAGCCAACATCCATTTTGAGCTGCCTTCTACAGAGAACTGGAATTCACTAGTGGCATTTTGCATTGCATGCGATTGCCTGCAGGTACTGTGGAGTCAACCTCAGGCCAAATTATAAGCATTGGTGGGGTTGTGCTTTTCTGTAGCCTTGCAGTGCTCTTCTTTTGTTTGTAAGCCACATGAAGAAAATCTTCTTTGGCTTCCCATGATGCCAGATCGCTTCATATCAAAACAGATTAATGCTAGCCAGAGCAGTTCATGTTTATATTACAGTTTTCTCTGAGGCAATATCTTTTCTCTAATTATGACATAAGGACTTCCCCACAATCAGAGCCCAGGGTTACAGTACAATGACCATCCCTGTTAAGCCATCTGAGAGATGACTAATAACTCCAGCGAGATGAAAAGCAAGAGACAGCATTCTGGGAGTTCTTAAAAGATCTTAAAAAAAAATCTTAAAAGATTTTTTTTTTTTAATAAATTACTATTCTCATCTTTCAGGCAGTATTTTTGTGTGTGTTTTGCAATAATGAGAAGATCCAGGGTAAAATATCTTCCGCCAGGTGCTGAGACTGATGCACTCGCCAGTTTTATATTGGTATCTTTCCACAGTTTTCGAAGGAAATCTTGGTACCTGAATGTATGTCACTAGGGTCATGCTAAAAATCTATGAGAGAAGGAATAAGGGTAACTATTTATTTCCAGTTACCATAATAACTACATTAAGAGTGTTATTTGCTGACTTAATATAGAATCTAAGCAAACAGACATCAATTTACTCAATCAAATAGTTTTATATCTATTGCTTGTGTTCACTTTTCAGCAAGCTGGAAACTAAATAAAACAGTTAAACTTCTAGGCACTATCATGATTTAAATGTCCTGGAATTTTAGCTCACAATTCCTATTTTCTTGGTAACCATTGTTATAAAAGAAACAATCCATGCTAGAATTTATTGCTGTAATTTATATTAGGCAAGGATTTGTGATCCTTGAAATTCCCTGCTGTCTGATTTACAATACTCTTTTTTCACTGTATCATCCTTAATTTTATGTAATCACCATTTGAAAGGTTTCCTGTTATGGTTGTTGTCATACTGAACTAAGGTAATTTATCTGGTCAGAATGCTTGCTCTTATTATAGTGAATTTTGTCTATGCTAAGAGTCCCAATACTATGTAATTTCTTGTTTCCTTGCCTGATCTTTTAAACAAGTCTTTCAGACATTATTGAGCTCTAGTAATCAATAGAATTTCAGGTGTCCAACAAGCATTTAGCAGTATATGAATATTGAGTGTTGGTGTATATATCCCAGATGCATAGCTGCCAGCATGTCTATCTAATTCTTTATTTGATTCCAAAGACAGCTGTTGAAAACCTTTCATATATGCAATTATCTTCTTTCGAGTGCAGCAGTAACTATGCAAATATCTCGATTTGTGTGATTTTAATAACTGGACTTTTTCCATACGTACTTGCTTTCTGCTTGTTCAGACAGAAATAGGTTAGGTTTTAAAACGTAGCTCTCGTTGCTCTGGATTTCTCTTAAATTCAAGGTGCTTTTTTGTTTGTTTTGCTATTTAGAATCCTCTTCGTTCCTCATGCATAAAATGTATCGTGTGACTTGAGGATAAACTGCTTCAATAAATCCCATTATTCTGAAGAACAATAAAAGTAACAAGTTGATGACACTGGAACAGTGAAAAATAGCACTTTTTATTTTCTTACGCTATTAGAATCTCATTCTTGATTCTTCTGAATCAACTCTAGTTCCTGGTGCTGTCAGACTAGGAAAGCACTACCTGTGTTATTATTGTCAAAGAAAATTATGTTATTGAACATTATAATTTGTTAAATTCCAAATCTTATTTAGGCAATTAGTGCAACCCTTGTTATCTCTGAACATGCAACTGAAAAAATAAATGAACAGTGCATACAAAACACACCCATGGTTCCTGAAACAAAGAGGACCTTATTCAGAGAGATCCTATTTGAAGATAAGAACAACACTCTGGCATCATGCCTCTCCCCCCAGTGCCGTGAAACTAGCCTTCTGTGACAACTTTGATGGTTGTGGGTCCCTGAGTATCCTGGAGGTAGGTGGGTTGGAGGACAGTATTCTTCCTTGCAGGTAGACAGAAAACCCTAAAGACAAGATGTGAACTAAACATGTTTGAAATGGTCCTCACAATGATTGCAGTCATCGTGATTAAAGTTGTGAACCCACAGTAAGCCTGATTTTACCCATCTATACCTTCCTAAACTCTACAAACAAAAGCATAAAGTATCAAAATCAGCAAGTTTAGCCTAGGGCCAAGACAAACATTTTAATCCAAGGTTCAAAAGTTGAACTTCCTCTCACATTACAAGAAAAGGAAAGACAGACAAAAAAATGTGAAAGACCAAGATACAGAGAAAAATCAGCCAGTCCTCAATTCCTTCTATAAGAGATATGGAACTGAAAATATTGAATATAAATATTAAATATTAATATTTTCTTTGCCAACTAGACTCTAACTGAACATGAAGTAAGGGAATCAGGAGAAGAGGTAGAAGAAGTCAGGAGAAGACTGCTAAGAAATCATTCTTTTCATCCCAAACAAGTTAATGGTGACTGACAACAGGGGTCCTGCTGCATGTTGCATTTTCACAAGCCTGCGCAGCAGACAGAAATGTAGAGAGTTAAATCATCATCCTCTTGTTGTCCATAAAAACATTGACATCAGCTTCAGCACAATCAGAGTCCTTCATGCTCTCCTTTCGCCAGCCTGGTTTGCTGCCTTACCATGAGCCCAAGGGCCCCTTTTTGCATCCTGTCTATCCAACACTGCAACTTCTACTGAATATCCACCTGTTAATCCTGGTGTCAGATTACTGATCAGACACTGTCCCACAAGCTTATCAAGTCCCTGAGGGCACTAATAGGCTTTTATAGCCCTGGCTTGGTGGCCCCCACACCCTTGCCAATGGCCCAGGGCACACAATTTCAGCTCAACCCAGGGCCACCAGTCCCTGCCTGAGTATGCTGTAGGTGTGCCTGTCTTCAGCTCCATCACAGACATGCCCAGCCTGTTGGTCTCGACCCTGACCAGCTGGCTTCCCAGCTTGACCTCAGATCTGTCACCTCACTGCGGAACCTCTCTGGTGGTCACCAGGCTGAGTAAGACCCTGGCTGCTGCCACCAGACCTGATCCTGCTTTGCCAACTTACATGCCTTGGATTTGCCTCATCACCAACTGATGCCAAGTGTTCTGGACTCTCAGTTGACACCCATTGCCACCCCTGGGCCCACCCCAATTCCCTTGTGGTGAACAGTGGGACAGAGTCCTGGCTGACAAGTCCCTGACCTGCTGGCTCTGTGTTACCCACCTGATGAACCAACCACTTGTGACTCATGGCAGTGGACCCAGCCCACATTGTCTTACACATTCCTCAGCCCCAAAAATTCACAGATGGGCCCTCTGCAGCCCAGTCCACTATCAGCATTTCAGGAGAAGGCACAAGAGGTTGAAGAACTGGCTGACATTGCTCCCAGAGGTAGCCAGCTCACATGGGTGCAGAGTCCCATGTGCTTGTTTTCAGCTTGTAGACCTAAGGAAATCACAAAAAAAAGAAAGAAAGATCGCTACATTAAAACTGGGGGTGGGGACATGGAGGGTAACACAGAATGAAGGTCTTCTAAGACTTTTTTACTATTCCAGTCATTAATAGATCACGTCTGGGACTTTTCCATGGTTTTTGTCTTATAGTACTGCAACAATGTAATAAGAGTAATTCACCTCCCATTACTGCACCTGCTTGTACAGTTTAAATTAAAACCAGAAACACTGCAAATCCCACTTCACAATGCCTTTCAGTGTTCAAGACTCTGAATTAAAGGCCTTCATTGTTTAGAAGGATTATTTCATTGCCTTCACTAGCTTCAAAGAAATAAGAATCTTCACTCACTTTTCTATTGATCCCCGTTGATCAGATTAACTTTGTTTTGGATTCCTACTGAAACAAAAGACAAATAGAAATGTTTTGAACACTTACGTGTACAGTTTTGTTCAGTTCATGATTCTATTACCTATTACAAAGATGATTATTGGTTAGACAAAGAAAGAATAAAGGAATTACTGTAAATTATGTTCACTAAATACCAACTACTTTAAGCAATTACAAAATTATGAAATATTTCAGAATGGCATTTAATTACAGTTAATTCCACAATTAAGAGTATATCTTTTATTTATTTATTTTAGAAGCACATGTTCTTTCATAAACAGTAATTAGGATTAAGAAAGGTCAGAGAACACTTCCGTTTCAACACTACAAAACCCGTTCAAAGCCATTCCTTGCTCCCACCCATGCACTTTACATTCAGTGACTTTGTTCTTTGTTATTTAGTAACAAATGACAAAGGATCTTAGTCTTGAAATGGGCCAAGAGGCTCTCCTAGGACTTCACAAGCCAAGAGAGCCAAATCATGTTAGCCTGGCCATAGACAAAAGCTCTTCAGCTAGGAAGTACCCATATTTGTGTACTCAGAGAAATTATCCTCCGAAGTATAGTACATGATAGTAACTGGCAGCTCTACTTTCTCACAGTGCTATCCTACACATCTACATGCAAGTCTACTTCTTGTATGTCCCCTGGCACAGGCCATTAAAGCACCAGCTGTGTCAGAAAGTCAGTTAATCAGCTGGATGATGACTATTCCTCAGGTCTTGCTCACCTCTTTTTTCCCTTCTCTCCACTCCTTCCTGGACACAGAAATGACTTTCTGACAAAGGTGGCACAGTGCTTGCCAGACCTGCCTAGCTTGCTAATATAGCTTGTTCACTGTATCAGACAGCATCTTATTAGCTATCATGGCTACGTATAAGCTGTACTGTACACCCATAAGAGAGAAGTATCAGTGCTGTTACACAGTGCATTGTGATGAGATTTCAAAGCTGTGAAATAAATGTATCTATAGTGCATACAACTGATGCATTACAGCCACATACATTATTGCCACATATTTTGTAGACTGCCCCAAATGGCCCTATAACATAAGCAAGGATGTTAACTCCACTCTTACAGTGCTATGAGTTCAACTGCTACAAAATCATAACACAGTTTTGGTTGGAAAGGAGGTCATCTAGTTCCACCCTTCTCTCAAAGTGCATCCAACTATGTCAAATTCACAGAATCATAGAATGGTTTGGGTTGGAAGGGACCTTAAAGGTCATCGAGTTCCAACCTCCCTGCCATGGGCAGGGACACCTCCCACTAGACCAGGTTGGTTGGGCCTTGTCCAGTTTCTCTGGGCCTTGTCCAGTTCAGTTTCGAATATCTTCAAGAATGGTGAGTCCAGAGACTCTCCGGGCACTTGTGACTTCCTTTTTTTCTTTTTTTCCTCCTTTTTCTTTTTTTTTTTTTTGTGTCTAATCATAATTTCCCATATAACAACCTCTGTCTCTGCTTCTTATCCTGACAGTTCTAAGAAGAGTCAGTTTCTATCTTTTTTACATTTTACCAACAAGTAGCTGAAGCCAGCAATAAGGTCTCCCATTAGCCTGTTCTTCTTGGCTGAACAAACACAGTTCTCTCATCCTCTCCTCATCAAGCTCTCTAGGCTTCTAATCATCTTGGTAGAACTCCACTACACTGACTGCAGCATGCCAGTACCTGTTTTGCACTGGAAAGCTCAAGAATGGACGGAGTTCATCATACGGAGTCTTACAATTGCTAAATAGAGGAGAATAATCTCTTCCTTCCTACTGGTTCCACAAACACTATTACTGCCCATTATGCAGGCAGTCTTCTTCACTGCAACTGCTGCTCACCACTGCCCACGTTCCCTCTGTTGTCCACTGGGACCCTCAGGTCCTTTTTTGTAAAATTGCTTTTCAACCAGTTGATTACAAGCCTGGAAGGAAGCAGGATGTCTTCCCAGACCAGGGCCAGGACTCTGCATTCAGCTGTGCTGAACCTCATGAGATTCCTGCTAGACTCTTTCCCCAGCCTTTCAATATCCTTCTGAGTAGTCACCTGCCCTCCAGTGAAAGAGCCACTCCCACCCAATGTGGTATGATCTGCAAACTTGCTAAAGGTACACTCTATCCTAGCTCCAAGGTTAATGAGAACCACTATAGGTTCCTACATGAACTGCTGAGAGACCCCCCCGGTAACTTCCCCAACAGGATGTTGTACCTTGATCACAACCCTTGGAATCTCACAGACCAACCAGTGGTCCACTTACCTTGAAGTTCACTTCCTAGGTTCAAGTCCTGAACTGGAGAGTCACCCCTGCAGCATCTTCACGTACGTCATCTACCTCTCTGTGTCCTTGGCTGCATCCTCATTTGTCCCATGGGCTTGCCCAGCTAGCTGAAGTAATCCTTTAGGTGGTTTTAAATGCTTTTTATTTCCTTTCTTACATTTATTCCTTCGTTTCTACTCTTGCCCATAAAAAAATGTCAAGCAAAGCTAAATAGTAACAATAATACAAAAAAATGTTCAAAATTGTATGTGTGTGTCCTAATTCCCTTGCTATTGGGGAAGCAGTACAAGTATTACATGCACAGAGCATGACATGCAGTCAAATGCACATACACAAATACTCTTCTAGCACTGTGAACAACCAGATGCCAAACTGTAAAGTTACTTGATATCAACGCTGGCTGAAAGTCAGATTGCATCCACAGGCCACCATTTTTCCCCAAAACATATTCATATTAACAAGCAACTGTTAGGAACACAAAAATCAAACAAATCCAGAAATGTTTTTCACTCTTGTGTACTTACATGCTCTTTCAAGTGTAAGTTTAGTGAAGCGAAAAGAGTAGCCTAATTAGTCACACAACTGTAGTTACATGAGGAGTCACCTGAGTTCCTAACTGAACATTTTTAAGCAGAGTAGACATATCAGTGGAAAATTGATGATTTTTGTTTATTATTATTGCTTAAGCTTCAGGGACTCAGACGGAGTAGGAATTATATAAACATGCAGAAAGACAATCCCTTTTCTGAAATCTTTATCAACTACCAGGTATAGGTAAAAATGAAGAATATAGGGATGTTGCTTCTAATAAAAACAAACAAAAGAGCAAAAGTGGATTTAATGTAGGGTCAAACACGGAGCTGACGAGATTAAGACACCAGAGATGGATAAATAGGAACATAGAAGATGTGAGATGGAGATGAAAGAAAAAATGGCAATAAAAGGGCAGAGGATAAGACAGCATGAGAAGACCTAAAAAAGAAGGATGAAAAATAAAGTTTAATGAGTTAGCAGAGAAAGGCTTCACCCAAAAGACACTGTGTAGTAGAATCCAAGTTTCATATGTCAGCATAATGACACTATTAACAGCTCTGTTATTCAGTGGAGATACAGGGATCCAACAGCCTTCCCAACACTGAGTTGTTCCTATCCTCAAGAAGGGCTATTCTACTGCTTCTGCACCCTGTTGAATGAGGATAATTTGGGTGTCCTGCTCCCAGGACTTCAAGGCAGTGCTGCAGTTACAAGAACTCACAACAAAAGTAAACAAGCAAACAGAATGACAGTGGAATTGAGGTGACAAAGACTTTTCACCACAATCTTTTCCATTGAATGGTCTAGTTACTGCTAGAGAAGTCCTTTACCCATAGAGCTTATCATGTTTTAAAAGAGTGTATAAACTTGTAACAATGTAAGAAACCCTCAGCAAACCTCCGTGTAGGTGGAAAATTTTTATATTAACACAGAAGTTTGTTCAGCCGTGCAGTAGCACTGCATTATGGGGAAACTTCCCAACAGGTCCCAAGTGAAGTGGGGATTAGTCAGAGCACCAATCAATATCTGAAGAGATTATTTTATTTGAACTAAATGAACTGCTATTCATCACTATATGAAACAGCAAGTAGTTTAGACCAAGTAAATAATGTGAAGTAGAAGGAAATTGCACAGAGCAGGCTTTGTAAGGATTGCGAGATTATTGTGAATTACGTTGGCAGTACCTACTACATCAATGCAACTGCATCAAGACCGCTTCCACGAAGCATTAGAATTATTAAGGTTAGTATAGAAATGTTTATGGTAACAGTGTTCTGGGTTAGTGCAATTACAGCAGTGATGCCAGCACAGTATGAACTACTGCAAATGCTTTCACTTGTTGGCCTGAAACAAGGTAAGAGAGAGAGAGAAAAAACACCTGTGAACTGCTGAATGACCATGGTGTTGTCTAATGCTCTGACCCTCATGGAAAACCTGGGGAAAGAAATAAAAAGCAAAACAGAAAAGCAAATATTTCCCTGCCCATTATCAGCCCAGTTCTGCAGGATATGGCCTTTTGCTTTACTTGCCTTCAAAACATTCACTTGGTTTAGATTTGTTTCGTATCTGACTTTATTCAAGTATTCTGTGGCATTCAAAAAGCATCCAGGTGTTAAATATTTCAACTTATGGACAGAGGTGAACACAATAAAAAACTTTAATTCAGGTTCCGTTATCTGTACTGAAGCTAACCAATATTTTACTCCTTTGGTAATCTCTTTAACTTGAGGGTGCAGAATATGAGTACACATATTGCATGTTTTCTCTTTGCGTGTAATAATTAACCCCAAAAAGCTTCCAGCTGCTGAACTGAGGGTCTTAATTTGGGCCTGTTGTGTTTATAAATGCTCATAATTCCTTACTGTTTTTAATAATGTCTGTAAGTCTCTGAACATCATGACTTAGACTTTTAAAATGTATCTTGTCTGTGAACAATGCAAAACATATGAGAAAACAGTAGAACACACATGAAAAAAAAAAAGGAAAAATATATAAAATGTCTTGCAAATTGAAGCAGTCTAGTTATGCATGAAGAATGAACAGTGGATATGATACTATCATTATTATCTGAGTGTCTTCAACCCCAAGCAAAATGCTAAAAATTGCCATCTTTGGCAGGAAAGTACCATCCGTAAGTAAAGTGAAACATATGAGATGAGGAATAGCAGTTTGAGGGGTGGAAAACCTGCAGTGAATCTATAAAATAAACTCAGTGCTACTTTGTAGAGTACAATGATGCAGCTCATGATTGCACACTAAATTCTAATCATTGCCACAATGATTTAAGTACCACAAAGATCCAGCCCTAAAAAATTTGAACAGTCTAGTTTCCTGTTTCTTACAGCATCTAGGCCAATAATTCCATGGAGGACATAATTATCTTTCTGTTAAGAAACACTATATTATTAGTCCATGAGTCAATATTTGTTCTAAGCACAACATATGAAGGATTTTCTCGTAATACTGTATTTCAGTAGAAGTATTTTCATTCAATTTCTATTATTTTTTTAAATCCACTTTATTTCTGGTCTCATTATCATCCTGATGCAGCGCTTTCAATGGACTAGTGCTGTTTGATACAGGCCGAGCTCAAACTGTGTCGCCATTCAAATATACTCTTGTGTTATTAAAAAGAACAAATACAAGAGAGATATGGGCCTCATGGACTTCAGCATATTAATATAGAGGAAGGAAGCAGAAGAAGGAAGCTAATTACATTTTAGTAAGCCTGAAGTAAAGTAACATCGAAAATGTGTGTTAGTGTATAAATGTATAAAAATGTATATCTGATTTGAGTGCATATCTGTTCACAGGCAAAAATCTTGCCCAAGTCTATAGCAGGCATTAAAAAACAAAGCAATGGTTTACACCTGTCCTTAAAATACGATCCAAAAAATCTTATTAAGAAGTATTATTGGATAAAACGAAAAGTCATCACTAAAATACAGCACACACCAATGGATACAGAAGTCAATTATATCAGCAAAAAGAGTGACTATACATCTAAGAGGAAAGAAAGCAAAGAAAGAAAATACACCAACCGCTGCTAATGCTGAAGTGTTAGAAGAAAGCTGTAGAAGAGATAGAACAACATTGTAAATTATGCTGTTTATAGAATATTAAAAAGAATCTGAGGAGCTTCTGTGAGAAATTTTAATTCAACAAGTTCCAGTCTAAGAGTTATTTAATAGTTTGTCCTACCGAAACTACATGATTGAAGTTATACAGCTGTACTTTATCAGTAATAATACAGTAGAAATGCATACATCTTCCAAAAGGGGTAAGAATAAAAACACACAGCCAAATGTGATCTGTTAATATATGTATTTGGTTATCAAAATTAATGGAGTAAACTACATTATGTAGATGTGCTGTGACGACTACACTCATAACTTTAAGAAAAGCATAGGCCCTAGAGAATTAAAACGCCAGGCCTACAGATCTATAACTCCCATAATATCTTAAAGCCATTACAAACATTTCAGTGGAGTTGCCAGTTGATTCTAATAATACTGTGTGCAAATGACACATAGTAGAGGAGACCAACATATTTATATGCCTCTAAACGGTGAGATATTGTGATAATTTTGCTATAAGATCTGAAAATGACTGCAGTCTCAGCTTTGCATGCCTTAAACATTTTTAATATAATTGTGAGGTCTGAGGTTTTCTGAAGTCAATATGCCTTTCTCACTGTAACGGACTCGAGGCTACTCTTGGGTTCAGGACCTGGCATATTTACCTGAAAGTGCAAAATAGACATCAGACCCAAACATTTCTGGCACCAAGAAACAAGAGTTGAGGTGCTGGTGAGCAGGTAAGCTTCACTGCTGCTGCCTCGGTGCCCGTAGCTTTGTGCAACCTGTGCAATGAAGCTGTTTCTCTTCAGCGGAACTCCAAAAATAATGACGACAAAAAAAAAAAAAAAAAAAAAAAAAAAAAAAGACGATCCCCACCCTGAAACGGGGAAGACAGAGAACAGCAAAGGCTGAGGTTCATCTCTGCCATTTCTTTCCTGCCTTACATCCAGCACATCCCCAGACCACTGCGCGTTGACTTTGCAGTCCGAGAGGGGCTCTGGGCTCTCCGGATTTCCCCCCCAACGCTCCGGCCAGGGCTGAGCTCCGCTGCGCCGGGCGGTATTTTCCGCGCCGCGCAAGCTGCGCCGCGATCGACTGAGGACTTGACCGGGCACCTCTGCAGCAAAGCATCCCGCTGTTGCGGAAATCGTAGCCAGCCCATTTTCCCTTCAAACGCCGAAACGTCGAAAGAGGCACAGGAGCGGGGCGAGGACGCTGCAGGGCTGGGGTGGGGATGGGGAGGTGTGTGCCGGGAGGCCACACACCCTCCCCCGGTGGCGGCGGGGCTCCCGGCGGCTCGCAGCCCTCGCCACCTCCGCGGGGCCACCGGCCGGTTACCTTCTAACTGGCCGCGGGGGGCGGAGGGGGAGCGGGGCAGAATTCCCTGCCGAGCCGGCGGGTTTAGTGTTTTGAAGCGTGGGTACATCTCCAGCTCTGCCTCTGCGTGGGCGGTACGTCTGTGCACCCACGGGTTAATTACCGGTGCGGTCCTTGGCTGCCGGGCTGCCCGAGTGGGAGCTTCAGTGCCACCTGTTAGGGACCCCCGACCACGGCTTTGGCTCGAACTGATGCCTCGACATTGCTGAAGCTTAATTTTGAGCTTGCTGACTGACCTTCGGTTTTTTACCCTCCCTGCCCACGACTTAAGTATACAGACGCTCCCTTTTCCCTCTTGCTGGTCCTTCGTAAGCAGAAATATTTGGTAGGTTCTTACCTACCAAAGGAAGGCGAGGGAGAAACAACTCTTCGTGTTTGCCATCCCCTGGTCGCCTTCACCGTCTCCAGAGATACAGGTTTAACGCCTGTCGGCGATTCTGATAGCCATTGGGCTTCCTGTGTGGTGCCAGAGCATCACTGCGGGGCTGGGAAGGAGAGGTCAGTCCGACCCCTCGCTGCTCCCAGCTCGCCGCTTCAGGCCTTGCCGATGGCCCCGTTGTGTTCTGGGGAAAGGGGGAGCACGGACCGAAAGTTCTCGGTCCGACTGACAGGTAGCGCCCAGTGGTACCCTTGGAGAGGTCCCATTGCCAAACGCTATAGGGGAGTTCCCAGTGCAGAAGAAAACAAACAAACAAACAAAAACAACAAAAGAAAATTAAGTTTTTGGACGTATTTTTTTGTGCAGCAGGTCAGTAGAATACATCATGAGCTTCCCACTATTGCATAAGGAAAAAAAAACTGTTGGGGTTTTTTGGGGTTTGGTTTTGTTTTGTTTTGTTTTTTTTTAAGGCGGATAATCCCCGAGCTGTGGTGCTTTCAGATGAATCTTCTGACAAGTGTTGCAGCTCAGCACTGTGTGTGTTGTATCTTGGAAACAAACAATGCGGTAGCTGGAAAACTTGGGAACCGAGGAGAAAGGTCAAGGGTAGAGGCTGGTCAGTTTTTGTTGTCTTGGCTGAAGAACCATAAATAATCTAAGGCCCGTCATTAGCTGCACTGTCCACAAGACTGGGGGAAAGGGGAGAAAGTAAAAACAAAAAACAAAAAAAAAAAAAAAAGAAAGAAAAAGATGGTTTTGTAGCCCGACGCTCCGCGCTCCGACAACTTCCCGGCCAGGACCTCCTCCAGGCACGGAGCTGCGGGGAGGGGACAGCGGCTCCGGGGAGCAGCTCCGCGCCCGGCGGCTGCCCGGCGGTGCGCGGAGCGGAACGCGGAGCGGCGCGCAGCCCCTCTCCCCGCGGCAGCCGGCCGGCTTCGCCGCCGCTTGCTGAGTTGCGCCGGCGTTTCGCCTCGAAATTCACCCGGCAAAGCCGCCCGTGTCCCGTCTCTTCCTCCCCACCACCCACCACCGCCCCCGACCCACCCGCCCCCCGCCTGCCGCGGCGCGGTGTGGCGCGTTACTTACGCGGGTGGGCGGTGGCGGGCGGCGGGGGCCTGACTGCGGGGGGTCGAAGGGACGGGGTGGGAGCCCAGATCGTAGCGGGCTCGGCGTGGCCACCGACGGCTGGCAGAACCAAAGAGTTAAAATACAAAAACATAAAGTGTTTTTTTATTTTAAATATTAATGTTCTTATAACGGAAGTTCTTATCAGTGGGTTGCACTGTACTTGGCAAACAAGCCTTTTTACCTTTTAAACAAATAATTCATTAGGTAATTAAATTCAAGTGAGATTACTCTAATTAAATATACACTGCTGTTGAATCATAATTTCTATGTGGCCTAGTTAAAGATGAACGATCTCTTATTCCTGACAAAAAAGAAAGCTTTAAAAGAATTCCCCAGTGACTGGAATAATAGATTTATACACCACCGTACAGAGGTCATTTCAAGAAAGAAGAGACACCAAACACAACATAAAGGGACTTTTCATGTCTGGAGATACTAGAATTTCAGGTTTTATTGCTGTGAGTTCTATTAAAAGACTTTGTGGAACCTAGGAGGAAATCAAAATTATCTTTCAAAAGGCGATAAGTTATATAAATATGTGCACAAACAGAAATGTGTCTCTGAAGGTATTAGTTCTGCATAATTTCAGATGAGTAGCTACTAGGCCTCAAAGGAAACAGTGCATCTTGAAATGCTCTGAAGGCTTACATTGGCCAAAATAAGGCAGGACTTTAGAAAAATTAGAAGTAACTTTGTAGCCAACGATGTGCTATATGTCCTGGTTCCCTTTAATAGCATTAGGCATTCAAACCATAAAGACTAATCTGGAGAGTAGAAGTTCCTGCTCTCTGCTTTGATCTCCTTCCTCTTGGCTGTTTAAAGCTGACAGTTTGGCTGAATGGCATTCACTGCTTTCATTTGTAAGACATGAGTTTCCTAGTGTTCCAGAGCTAGCAGCTACACCTGTACTGCAGGAATTTACATTGCATTGCTCCAGGATGGCATTGATTTGGGACGGGTGAAATACAAACACAAACTAATTAAAAACTGCATAATGCAGCCCTACAGGAACAAGACAGAAAAACAAATAAATACAACTGCAGCTGGCACGGCAATTGTGCCTCTGCCCCCAAGCAACAGTCTGGTGACATAAAATTATAAACCTTAAAAATCTCACATAATTGCTGTTGATCATTTTAGAGACAAAATGGAAATTATTTTGTTAATTAAGTTCAGACCCATAAAATATTCATAGATAGGAAGACAGACAGACGGACAGATAGATACAGAGAGAGGCAGATGATTCATTCTATAGATTTGTGTGCTTGTTCATATAGGCCTGTGTGCATGGCTTTGACAATTCATTTGCGCTAAGGAAGCGCTAAGGAAGAGAGCATCTGTGTATTCACGTTGCTAACAGAAATAAATGTAAATTGCAACTGAGGTGGACTGGTAAAGGATTAGTAAAAAGTCACCATCAGGGTATTGAGGAAAAATCAATTTCTCTTAGTTTATTAAAAAAAAAAAAAAAAAAAAAAAGAGAGAGAGAGAGAGGGAGGTGACCATAATTTCTTTTTAAAATATTCTCTCTCTCAGAATAAAATAATCTTTGTAAACGCCTTACTGTACTGTTACCTGAGTACAATCAGACGCTGTAGCTGCTCAGACTTGGATTCCTCCCTGTACTTACCTGTACTATGGATACTGTACATGTTCACATTTAGGGAATCGACCAGATACCCCCAATTGCAACTTGGTGTTTATTTGGACAAAACAAACCATTCGTTTGCACGGTCAGGGTCTGGGAGGCTGCTGTTGCTGTGAATTAAATTTGAAAAAAGAGAGTGAGGAATTTGTTACTTCCCCCCCCCCCCCCCTTTACCTTGTTTTAACAGAAATGTTGCTCGGGTTGGGCGTGAAGGGGAGAAGGGGGGCAATCTGGCGCTCCAGAGCTACATCACCTCTCCGCCTATAATTGTTTGACACATGCCCTGTTGTCACAAAGTGGGGTTGTTTCCCAGACCCTGCTGGAAAAAAAGGTGCAAAGTAATAATGAGTGTTTAACAAGGCTCATAAATCAGGGCTGATGAGAAGCGCTCAGGACGGACGCACGGAGGCGACGAGGCCTGGCAGCGGGTCACCAGCGGGAGGACACCAACGCCAAGGTCCTGCGGAGCCGCAGCCCTGCTACCGGCACCCCCCAAAAAAAAAGGACACGTCGTCGAATGAAACACGGTCCCGTGCTAAATCAGATATAATACACTTAATGAAAACTCAGTCAACTGATCCAAATAGTCGACAGTCGGTGCATAATTAGAATCTAGGCGAGATATATTAAATTAATGGATTCAGTCCTGCACAGATGTATCATTAAAATGTATAGGATTGATACTTAACACGGTAGAGTTATTTTAAACTTACACATAAAAAAAGGCAGGGAGAAAAAAAAAAAGACAGTGAAACTACGTGCTGAGAAACAGTCAGAAAATTAGCAACATACGGATAATCTATTTTTTGGTACTTTCCCCCCCACCCCCTGCACGTTCTTGCCACGGGAAAGAAAACCGAAACAGACTATTAACTGAAGAGATCATCTTAAATTTCTTCGTCTATTACCGGTGCGAGCTGAAAATCAAGAGCGGATTTGCAAAAAGAAATCGTTACCAGGATGTTTCAAAGCAGTAACAGAATTAAATGAAAACTTTTCTTCCGAAGCCACAAACAAGGCGCTTTAGCGATTAAGCCTCCCTTTCTTTTGGTAGATCTTATTATCAACGCCGCATAAACCCCGAATTTTACTAACAGGTCCATACGCGAGTGTATCTGCACGCAGAGACGACGCACAAACGCGTGTTTCTCTGTGGAAATTACACGGGTGAACCGTAGACTAGTAAATATCTGAACTCCACTCCCAGATTGTGCTCTGCTTAGTATCCTATTCTCCCCATAGTTAGGTGTCTCCTTTCAACATCTCTGTCATCTCCATTTGAAGATATTTTCAGCGGTTTATCACTGCCATCTCCAGCCCTGCACATTTGCAGCAGGTTATCACAATTGCCAGTCCCCCCTGGCTGATGTGTTGCGCTGATTACCATCAGTGCCCTCAGATATTTAGTGCGGATTCCCAGCACTGCAATATCCACTCTTAGGACATCTGGAGCAGATCAAAATCACTGACTTCATTTTTTTAGTAGAGTCAGTGTCAAAGCTTCACATATCCTCTTCGCAAACATACCCTTTAGTCAATTCCTGCAGAACCAGCCTTTAGTTAAAATTCGGCCAAGCAGCGACCCCTATGTCTGGATTTGCATTTCTTATCGGACCCCTATCTGAACTGATTTGTTAATAATAAAGAGAAAATCTCTTGGCAGTGGATGCATCGCCTTAAGAAACTGGAAGGATCACACTGTCTTAGCAAACTCCTTCTCAAGAAAGGTTCTTTAAGGAGAAGTTTATCTGCCCAATGATCTCTGAATTATATGAGCGTGGCCATTTAGGTCGATTTACTTTAAACAGTATACAATTTATTTTAAGCGATTACCTTAGGTATAATCACATTATACCCAGCGCTACTATATATTTCTCTCCCGCCGGTTTTCAGACGTGCATCCGCTCTCCAACGAGAAGGTGACTCTGCTTTTCACTCTGAGCCCAATCCCTTTTCTGCTACGTGACTGTTTATCGTCTTTAAAAACGCTGTTCAGCTAATGAGTTGGCACCGCACTCCTTTTTGTTAGGTTTTCCCTAAAGTTAAGGAGGCATTCGAGCAACTAAAACACAGATCTCAAGAAGAGGAAAAAAAAAAAAAAAAAAAAAGAGTAAAAAGATTTTTTTCCCGAAGTGTTTAAAATTACCTTTTTTTAAAAAAAAAAAAAAAAAAGCCAGTATTTTATTCCATCTCTCAACAATTTCAAGCTAATTTATGGATAGGGGGGTTGATCACACCAACCTTTTTGACTGTTTAGGTCTTGGGTTTAGGGAAAGATTTTCCTGGTGCTTCTGGCAGCTGCTGCTGATGTTTGTAATTTTCCGTAGTTTCGTTCTTTTCGCACTTTTGTTATTAAGCTCCTGCTATAGGTCTTGTATGGGGGGAAATAAACCGAGAATCACCCAGACCTTCACTAAACTGATTTTCAAGCTAAGTAGCTTAGTGTAGCAGCTCTGGTCCCAGCTTACGTGCACAAGGGGGAAAAGAATTAAAAAGGGCTTTGAAAGGTTGCCTACTAAAGTGACTTAATAAACCGTCAGAAAAATGGGCAATGTCCAATGCAGGAGCAGGAATCGCGTGGTGAGGGACTGGCATTTACTGATCAGAATTGTGCATAATTAATGGCGTTCGCAGGACCCTGCTCATCCTTGCGCCGGGAACTTTACAGATGAGAAACAAAGCTCTCTTCCCGGTCTTGCAACTTTCCCCTTCCTCGGCGGGTTTCTTCCTTCCATTCTTTCTTTCTTTTCTTTTTTTTCTTCATATTTTTTGCCCTGTTTCTTCTTCTCCCCCCTCCCCTCTCCTTGTCCCCCCAAAATCACCGTTACAGGTAACATTCTTTTTTTTTTTTTTTTTTTTTTTTCTCGATTTCCACACAAGGTGAAGAATAGTAAAGTTCGCCCCGAAAAGATGCTGGGCTGATAGAAAAGCAAGCGAGACTTCCCCCCCGGCTTTTTTTTTTTTTTTTTTTTTCCCTGAACCGATCTGAGCAGGATGGGGGCGGATGGGGGAGGGGATGGCTCACATTTCTTAAGCCTCCAAGTGGAAACCTTTTCTGGATACACATTCCACCCAGATCTAAAGCGCTAAGAAGATTTCGGCAGCGTCGGTGCCTTATCCCACCTTTATTTACCTGCAGCCCTTGTAATGTGACACTTCCATTCGCAAAACACCGCTGCAATTTCCAAGCCCCCCTCAGCTTTGTTACGGCCGTGCATTTTTGTCTGAGGGTCGCTCGCCTGCTTTGAGGGTGAGATTTTGGAGCGGGGGGGGGGGGGGGGAGGGGGCGAGAGGGGCGTGAGTCCTCCTCTCCCTGTTAAAACAGTGGAAGGGGAAAGCTCGCTATTTCCAACTGATGGGGGAAGGAAGTTTTAACCAACTCTCCGAGACGGAGCGGGTTCCCTGGAGCGCGGGGAGGAAAGGGCTGGCCGGGGCTAGAGACACCCCGCGGGGGCGTTCGCAGGAGGGGAGGCATCCCCCTCCGTTCCAGCGGCGGCCGGTCCCCGGCGGGACCTGCCGTGTAGGGCCGAACCCGCGGCTGCGAACTCGGAGAGGGGGCGCGAAGCCCCGCGGAGGGGCGCGGAGACCTTAGGAGCTGGCTCTCGCTCCGGGCTCGGGAAAAGGAGAGAGACACCAGTGCCCCTCCCGCCCCCTCTCCCCCCCCCGCCTTCTTCCCTCCCTCCCCTCCCGCCCCCGCCACACACTTGCATCCCGAAAAGCAGCGGGCCTTCGCCTCTGCGGCCCCCGCCGCGCCGCGCCATCCCTTGAGGAAGAGCTCGGCGGCCCCGTCCGCCCCTTCAGCACAAAGACGGAGCTCCCGAGCGGCGGGGACGGCGGCGGCGAGGGCTGGGCTGGGCCGGGCGGGGGCGGCCACTCCGCGCCCCTCCGCGGCGCCGCTCCCGCTGGGTCCGGCCGAGGGGCAGCAGCGCCCGGCCCAGCCAGACCCTCCCTGCGCCCAGCGGAGCGGGCTGCGGGCCGAACTCGTGGGGCAGAGCGGCCCCCGGGCAGTTCCACCGGGACTGCGAGGGTCGAGGGCAAGAAATGCCCAGCCGTCCCCGTTTCCCCCAGCGGGGGGGCTGGGAAGGCCCCGGCAGAGGTAGGCAAAGGAAAGTTTGCGGTGCCGGCCGGGTGGTGCGAGGCTCTGCTAGCCCCGGCGGGGTACGGGCAAGCCCCGCCACGTCAAGGATAACGGGCAACATCGCGGGCAGGTCACAGCGGTGGCGACTCGTCTTCTTCAAGGCGGCCGAGTACCTCTGTCCCTCGCAGAGAGGTCCTTTGTCTCCGCTGCACCTTCCACCCCGCTCCACGGGGAAAGGGGAAGAAGTAGGAAAAAAAGTCCCTTCATCTAATCATTGCTGTTAATGACGATAATGGCAGCAGCCCGTTTTGGTCCTGTCGCCCCACCACCTCCTCCCCCCATGAGTTTCCTTTGGTCCCCGCTGCAATGGGCGGATGGAAGTTTTGACAATCCACCAGCCACTCACTTCCCCCCCCACTCCAACCTCGGGGGCGAGGGCTGTGGGGTCTTCTGTGCCCTTCGGCATGCATGTCGCCACTGTTAATTTGCGGGATTATTTATTGCTAATATTCCGAGAATCGTCGCAATGCCTCTGATAATTGTCCCTGAGTGTCAATCGGCCGGCAGGGCACGAGGAGGAGAAAGGGCCGTGGGGGGGGGGGGGGGGGGAGAAATCGCTGGGGGTCTTTTTTTTTTTCTTTTTTTCTTTTTTTTTTTTCTTTCAACTAAAGATTTTTCTGGGAAGAGCTGCTAGGAGCCTTTTGACTTTCAGCAAAGTTGTGTGTGTGTGGCGTTTGTGGGTTGCTATAGATAGACCGCATTTATTTATTTATATGCCTTTTTTTTTTTTTTTTAGTTGTAAATTGTTACAAGTCGCCTGGCTGCAAAGCCCCCTTTCCCTCTCACACGGCCACTCTCGTTTGTTCCTGAGTCCAACGACGACAAGGGGGACTCAATGTTAAAGGTGGAAAAAAAAACAGCAACACAGTTGTTTTTGTTAAAAGGGGACACACTAAGGCTGCGAAACAGCAAAACCCCAATGTTGGACAGCTGTAAAATCGTGTAGACAGGTTGTCATACAGCAGTGGGGGCTTTTCTGAAAGGAGCCCATTGCTAAACATTAAATACACACACAGCACAGCAGAGCAGCTGCGCGGACACACGCACACACACACGCACACGCAGGCACGGAGAAAAACGGCCCGGGCTGGGCTGCGCACCACGTGCTGCACCGAGGGGGGCGAAGGGGGGGTGAAAGGGGGGGAGTGCGGGGCGGTGCTTGCGGCTCAAGTGGGTGCCAATCAAAACATCAACTTCAAATTGTATCTGAAAGATCAGCCTAGGACCTAAGGGCAGACACATCAGTTGGAGCTCAATTGTTGATCAGATCACATCTAAGGGATTTAGGAGCACAGAAGAGCCGAGATTTGAGGAAAGACACCCCACTGCATCCTGCCACACTCCTCCTCCTCCATACCTAGGTTGCAATATATCTCTTGACAGAAAGAAATCAGAACGAAAAAAGAAAATTATCGGCTCGATTACTGTTCTCTCGCCCTGCCTGACTCCAGTAAAGAGAGAGTGGGGAAAGGAAAAAGAGAGAGAGAGAAAGAAAGAGAGATCCAGAGAAGCCCGGGTTTGTTCCGCTCCCCTCCCCGTCTGTTCAGGCTCCCTCCTCCCCCTTCTTTTTTTTTTTTTTTTATTGTATAATTCCTCCCCCCACCCCCCCCCTTTTTTTTTTTTTTTTTTTTTTTTTTTTTAATATTTCTGCCGCTTCTGCCGCCGCCGCCAGTGCTGCCGCCGCCGCCGCTGTGCCCGCGCCTCGGAGATGTCCTTCCCCCAGCTGGGCTACCCGCAGTATCTCAGCGCCAGCCAGGCGGTGTATGGAAGCGACCGGCCCGGGGTGCTCGCCGCCGCCGCCGCAGCCGCCGCCGCCGCCGCTGCCGCCTCGGGCCGGCCGGCGGGCGCCGAGCTGGGCAGCGGCTCGGCCGCTGTCACCTCGGTGCTGGGCATGTACGCCAGCCCCTACAGTGCCCCCAACTACAGCGCCTTCCTGCCCTACACCGCCGACCTCGGCCTCTTCTCCCAAATGGTGAGTGAGGACCGGGATGCCCCTCCCGGGCTCGCGGAGGGAGGCAGGGAGAACTGGGGGTAGGGGCGGGCGGGGGTCGCGGACCCGAGCGCGGGGGGCGGTGATAGCAGTTCCCGCACGGCGCGGGAGCCGGCGCGGAGCGGGGAGCGTGTGTTGGGGGGGGCGGTGTTTGGCGACGGGTCTGGCACGGAGAGCGGGGCCGAGGCCCGGGGGCGGCGGGCTCCGGCTGCAGGCGCAGTCCCCCATCTGCCCCGTCGCTCCAGCAGGGCAAAACTCCTCCGAGTTTTCCTTCTTGGCAGTGGAAGGGCTGAGAGGGCTCCTGCCTCCGTCTTGTCGGCTTTCCCTAGCAACTCGGCCTTTTTTTTTTTTTTTTTCTTTTTTTTAACCCTTGTTGGTATTGGTGGTGTTGTTGACGGGGTGATATTGTCGGTCCTTGTTGTTTCAATTGGCTTTCCAGAGCGCTCCTCTTTCCGCCTGGTCCTTTTCTTTGCCGCCGAACTATAAACAGGTTCCGTCCGAAAGGCCGAAGTGCGGTGTCAGTAGCTGGTACGCCCGTTTATTTCAAGACATTTTCCTTAAGCCTTAAAAATGGCCCGTTCCGTTCCCTGAACTTTTCACACTCTGATTATGGCGAGTATCATAGATCGGATTTGCATCAAGCGAAGGAGGGCATCTACATCCCATTATATGCATCGGAGCAGAAAGGCATATTGGTGTTAACTCTAAAACAAATTGCTGTCACCCAGATTGTCCTCGGATCTCTTCCCCCCCTTCGCCGTCCCCCCGCCCCCCAATTTCTTTAGAATGTAATAGTTAAAAACTGAAACATCTTTTTTTAACTAACTGTTTTTACCTCCGGTGTCGTTGAAACGTTTTCATTCCAAATTTCTCGGCGGCGGCACGCACAGGCTCCACTTAATTTCTAAATGCCCCTCTTTTCTCTCCCCCTGAAACAGAAAAGTGTGAATATTTGTAACTGGGTGCACGCCAGCGTAACTTGTGAGGTTTTTTAATACATATATGTAGGCAAGTAGGTAGTAACGGTGTTGAACCAGGGTCAGCATCTGAAAACAGATCGTTTTGTGCTGCAAACATTTCCTGCGAAGGCATTTTTAAGAGCGTGCATTTCCTACTTTTTTTTAACCTTTATTTTGGAAATGCAGTAAAAGTTGAGACAGAAGCAATGAGTGATTTACAAGTGGCTTCTTCAAAAGATTTCCCAGCAGATATTACACACAAAATAACATTTCAGCAACAATAATAAAAGACAGCGGAATAAAGGGAGAGCAGAAAAGCCTACTCTGTAACACGTTACAAAAATTACATCGGCTTCTCTTTGTGTATAAGCTTTGTCCCTGAAATTAAAATACATGTTCCTTTTTAACTGTTCGACAAAGTTAGATTAATTTCTTCGCTGACATTTTTGAAGAGGTTCGTTTATAAGGCTGACAGAAATTTCACAGGAGTAATACTAAGAATGTATTTCTGGACTAGAAAAAAAAAAAAGCGAGATTGTAATAGAAACAAAGAAAAAAGAAAACGGCTTTAAATGGTAGTTATATGGGAACAGTTCCCTTTCCTACTCGCAAAGTATCCTGGTGTTTTACTACAGTGATTTACCATGACAGTGATATTTTGAAATAAATACTAAAATTCTGAGCATTTATAAATCACGAGCTAAAATAATAAGTTAATATCTGGACAATTTGCGGTAATAATGGGGCCTAATGAGGTTGCTAGAAAGATAAAATGTTATTTACCAAAACACCTGATGGGATAATTTGACTTGCTGTGTTTTACTACTGATGATAAAAAGAATATTGATTGCAAATAAATCACCGTCTCTAAACGCTTGTAAACAATTTGTGTTTGCTCTGCCCAGATCAAAGTAAAACTTATGAGATAAAGTGTCTGCATATCCATATTCTACAATGCGTGGATCAGTTTTCATTCCAGAGTTTAAAGGCTCTTCTAACAGTTAGAAGTTAATGTTTTACACGAGACTCTTAGTGTATGATTTGGGGGGCGAAGGAGGGGGGGAGGGGGGGGCAGTTGGCTTGTGCGTGGAAAATCTCTTACATTAGAAATGTCTTCGTACTGAAGTTGTGCATTCATCTCCCCAGTCTCCTCTCACGCCAACTCCTTTTAAAGGCAGATCTGGGGCCAAAGACGAATGCTCTGCATGAATTTGTAATATCCTCCTGGATATTTTGCAGATAAATGCGACGTTGTGCGCAGGCATGAGTTTGTAACTGTGGTGTAGTACCTGCTTGCTCTGCCTGATAATTTCGAGGGCACAATAAATTGTCTCGCCGAGGCGAATGCGAAGTTGTTGCATTTCCATCGTTTGATTTGGTTTGAGGAGAAAATACCCGTGATGTATGGCGGAGCCCAGCTTAGCCCCTCTCTTTTCCTTTCCTTGCAAGAAGGGGGGGATCATTTGGGAATACCTCTGTCTGATCTAAACGTGAAGAGCCTGGAGCGGGGAGGGCCGAATTTGCCTGTGAAGACCCTTTGCACCGCTCAAAGGCGTATTCCGGCTCCCGGAGTAGCCTATTCAGGTCTGTTAGAGACGCTAACGAGATAATTGATGTGCTTTTTCCTCTCCGCTTGTCTGAATGTGTTGCAGGGCTCCCAGTACGAGCTGAAAGATAATCCGGGTGTCCACCCTGCTACCTTTGCTGCCCACACTGCTCCCGGCTATTATCCCTACGGACAGTTCCAGTACGGGGACCCGGGGCGGCCCAAAAACGCCACCCGGGAGAGCACCAGCACCCTCAAGGCCTGGCTCAACGAGCACCGCAAGAACCCCTACCCCACCAAGGGCGAGAAGATCATGTTGGCCATCATCACCAAGATGACTCTCACCCAGGTCTCCACCTGGTTCGCCAACGCCCGCCGGCGGCTCAAGAAGGAGAACAAAGTGACCTGGGGCTCCAGAAGTAAGGACCAAGAAGATGCAAACCTCTTCGGGAGTGACAATGAGGGGGACCCCGAGAAGAATGAAGACGATGAGGAAATCGACCTGGAGAGCATAGACATAGATAAAATCGACGAGAACGATGGGGAGCAGAGCAACGAGGAAGAGGAGGAGAAGCCTGAACTCCTGAGACAAAGTAGTGAAGAGGAGCACTTGGACAAGGAGAAGGATTTGGCACTGTCGGGGTCTGAAGGGCTGAAACCCAAAGACACGCTGGCCATGGTGAAGGAGGCCTCTGACAACAGCACGCGAATCATCAGTCCCGGGGGACAGAACAATTTACAGATGCCGTCTCACAGCAAACCCAAGATTTGGTCTTTGGCAGAGACGGCAACCAGTCCCGATGGTGCTCTGAAATCTTCTCCCCCTCCGCCCCCTCCTCCCCAGGTTAACCACACTTCTCCACAGATCCAGCACCCTGCTTTTCTCCCTAGCCATGGACTCTACACATGCCAGATTGGCAAATTTCACAACTGGACAAATGGGGCTTTCCTCACTCAGAGTTCCCTGCTAAACGTGAGGTCCTTTTTGGGAGTAAATCACCACCATGCTGCTCATCACAATCATCACCTCCAGGCCCAGCAACAACCTTCTGTTTTAACAGCAACCCTGGGAGCCCTAAGCAGTGAAAAACCTTCAGAGAGGACAAGTCCCAAACACATAGGTAATGAATGCATCAGGGATCCACCTCCCCCTCCACCCCCAACACATGCACATGAACTTCTCCTTGAGGAATGGTGTCAGATTCAGCCCTGGTGTAACTGATTGCTTTTAACGGAGTTACAGTTTACCCTAGCGTGGTTTGTTTTTTTTGAGGTTTTTTTTTTTTTTTTTGTGTCCTGGAGCATGTTGATTGCATACATTAAGCCCATTTCATGTGGGCTATTACATTCTCACCCTATATGCCCATCAAATAAGATGAGAATGCAGGAACAGTGTTGTGAAACATATTCTTTAAGTTTTGTTTTCCTTCGCTCCTTCCCGACCCTCATCTCCCAATAATTTCAATGACAGTCAAAAACGTGGCAAGAAAAACTTGCATTCTCCTTTAACTTAAATATTGAAAGTAGGGAATAGTGCTGTATGCACACACACATATATACCTACACACGTCTAAACGAGAGGGTGAGAGGGAGGTGTGTTCTCTGTACACTGTCCAGATTTTTATTGTTGTCAGTCTAAAATGGTTCCCCTGATTTTGTTGGGTTTTTTTCTCTCTCTCTTTTTTTTTTTTTTTTTTTTTTGTCTCCTTCTAGAAAGAGAAAATGTACCAAGGACCGAATCCCCACCTCAGCCGCTAAAATCGCCCTTCCAGCCTGTCCGTGACAAGTGAGTTTGTTTGTTTATTTTCACTGCAGGAATGTTACTTATGTGAAACAGAACGTTTGAATAATAAAGACTAATTATAACACCTAATCATCACCATAATAATACATACAGACAACAAGAACAACACAGAAGTTGCTGTAATCTTTTCAAAGTTAGGCTAAATTACAATTGTACATAGCCAGCCTGTAACTTTTCTGAAACTTAACAGACCTCAAAGATCTTGTGTTAATTACACCAGTGACAATGATTTCTGTGCAATTAACTAATACTAGGATGCTATAGCAATAGACAGGCAATTATAGGAAAGGATTTTTTTTTTCTGAAAGATTGTTACGTCTTTTTTTTTTTTTTTCCTTCCTCCTTTCCCCCCTGCAGCTCTTTGGCTCAGCAAGAGGGAACACCGAGAATTTTAACAGCTCTCCCTTCTGCTTGATTAAATGGTTTGGTGAAAAAATATTACAGAGACTGGTATTAAGGACAGAAAAAAAAAAAAAAAAGGAAACGATATAAACGACTCCCATCAATCTCTTTTTGCAATAAGGTGGTGCAAATCCATAAAAGCGATCACAGAAATCTGTAGATGGATCCCCTTCTTCATTGTACCATTTCAGATCGTGTTATTCTAACCATTCTTGGATTATTTGTTTGGTAAATGTTTCCCATGTGTTTGTGTTTTTTCTGTATATAGAGTGATTTCAGATTGTAAATAGCGCGTCAGCAAAACTTGTCTAAATCATATATTTTTGTCTAATAAACTAAATGAAATTACGAGCTCTCTTCAGGTATGTATTTTGTTGCTGCAGATCTTATACATATATTACAAATCTATTCAAACATTTATAATTTGTTTTCTAAAAAGTCAAGTCTTTTTGCTTTTGGGTAACTGAAACTTAAAATACCAGATCTGAGCTTTTAAGCTTTTTCTTTGCTTTTTTTAAGCTTTTTAATGGCCTTGTAGCCATTTTGTCGAAATCAAGCTGCGAGCTTCCCTTTTCATACACGTAAATTTAAGAAGCTGAGTGAAGGTGGTTCTTAACTAGTAAAATGAAAGCTATTTTTTCATTTGTGGTGAATCAGACGTGTTCTGTGGTATCCATTTTCCAAACATAAATGGATCTGACTTCCACTTACATCATAAAATACATTCTTGAATATGAAAGGGTCAAGTTTTCTCACAGTTGTCCCTAGTGTATAACTTTGCTGTCCAAACCGGTTCCTAGATTGGAAAGCTAGTGCTTTGGTATACCTTCCGACCGAAGCCGAAAAAAATAATAGATTAGGAAACAGAATTATTTGTAACAATTTATGCTTTGAATAAACACAGACGAAATATGACTGTGAAGGATTTTTCCCTGTGAGATTAACACAATCATAGCAGAAAAAAAGTATGGGAGCTCCTGCACTTCCCAGAAGAAAGTTCTGCGATTCCGATCTGTCGGTTAAAAAGACAGAAAGACAATCTAGCGGTTTATAAAGGCATTAATCTTCCAAAGACGGTCCGTTAAAATGTGTAATATTTTGAGTGTTTACCTCTTTTTTCTCCTAAATGAGAACACTAAATGAGCATTGAGGTGCTAATAAGATACCAGATGGTTGTTGATGGTGGAAAATGGAAAGAAGCAGCTGGGAAAGTCATTAAGAAATAATGTGGTGACGCCCTATCCAAACTGAACCAGCATCAAACCAGGACTTGTCAGAAACAAGATGAGATTTTAAAATAAAATATTAATAAAATTCTTGTCAGAGATCAGAATATTGATCTTGATTCAGTTGCAAAATCATCCCAAGCGAAGACGGGTATCGGTAAACTATCGCCTAGAGATCTGTTGACCAAGCAGCGGAAGCGGTTAGGCTTCTACTTTTTGGGGTTTTCAGATGGAGGAGTGAAACAGATCAGACGAAATAGGTTTTGAGCAGGATATCTGAAGGGCTGTCTCTGAAAAGAGACTCATTGTGACACCCTGCCGTTCCCCAGTACAGCATCAATTAGTTTGCTTTCTGGCCTTTAGTTGTTACGGGTTTCCTAAATCGCAGGCAGTCCTGCATTGGTAACGCTTCCAACAAAAGAGCATACTATAGTTTTAACCAAACCATAATAACTTTGATTTCCGTGAGGAAAAGGGACAGGGAATATGTCTTTAAAAAAAAAAAAAAAAAAAAAAAAGGAAGAAAATAGACTTTAGACTTGACGCTTGTTGAAGCCAAACGGCCCGTCAGATCACTGCTGGTGTAAACCTGAAGGAATCGCTTTCTCTTTCCTAGCAATTCAAGGAAATCGCTGCAGCCCCGCACCGGCTGCCCCTCACTCTCCTCCCTTACCACCACCACCATCCCCCCCCCCCGCCCCGAGGCTCGGTTCCCAAATCCCTCGGGGGCGTCGCGGTGCCGGGAGCCTCGGCCACCCTCCGCCGCCCGCCCGGCTGCCACGGCCGGGCACCGCTCCTCCCTGGGAGGGCAACCGGCGTGGAAAAAAGCTCGCAGAGATGCCCTGCGAGGCGGAGTGAAAGCGGCGGTGCCAAGTTGGCTTGGGAGGAGAAGAGAAGGGGGTTACTTTGCGGCGTATTAACCTCAGAAGGGACTTGAACTGTGGCGAGCAAAGGCGCGGGGGTGCGTGCCCGTGTCTCCCTGGGTGCGTACGCGCCGAGCCGGGATGCGCGGAGCCGAGCGGTACCGAGCGGAGCCGAGTGGTTCCGAGCGGTTCCGAGCGGGCCTGGCTTTGGGCAGGCTCGCAGCGCCCTCTGTGGGCGGCGGGCGGTGCCGTCCCCTCGCCCGGCGCGGCCGCAGCCGGCGGTGCGGGATCGGTGGAGGAGTGGGAGGGTGGCGGTGGTGGGGTGAGGCTGCTCGTCTTTAATTCAGGCAGAAAGACAGCAACATCCTCCGGAGTGTGCTTCCAGTTTTGATTATCCTCCGGAGAGTGATAATTCCCACTGGTTATCTGGCTGGCAGTTTTCCGCCTCAGCATGTCGAGAGCAGGCTCTGCTGCAGAACTTGATTCTTTAAATACATATATTTTTTTCATCTGCTTGTTTGAATTTCCCACTCCCCTTCTCCCAGTAACGCCAACAGTTGTGATGCTTCCCTCCCCAACCAGATGAGGGGTGTGTGCGTGAATGAAGCCCCGCGGGGCCAGCACCGTCCACCGCCTCTCCCCACCGCGCCCGGAGCGTTTGCCGGGGAGGGTACCGACCTCCAGCCTCCCTCTTCGGCTGGGGAAGGCGGGGACGGCCCGGGGGGAGGAGCGGCGCCCGGAGCCGCGCGCTGCCGCCTCGGACGGAGGGTGCTTGAGCGCCTTCCAAAGTTTTCGGGCAGGAGGGCAAGTGGCTTCCCCTTAGGAAAGGGAAAGCCCCAAAGTAGTAAGGCCAGCTGCGAAACGCCGTGTTGTTGGGGCGAGAAAAGCTCTCGCGTGGGTGCGTGCCTAAGCGCCCAGCAGTCCCCGAGACCTGCTGCCTTAGCCTAGCTGTCACCTGAAGGAGAGATATAATTTGGGTTTTTTTTTCCCCCGCTGTCCGCACCGAGGTGGTCATTTCTGCTGGAAGGAAGTTTCAGCGGGAGCGGAGGCGTGCGAGCGGTCACAGCATTATGGCTGGAAGCCCCGGGAGGCTGCCGGTGGCCGCGGGTTACGGTGCGGTGCGGTGCCGGGCGGGATGCCACACACCGCCCCCCGCCAGTTTGGGGAAGGAGCAGGGGCTCCATATTTCCTAGGTTTTTCTTGTCACGTGAGCCGTGCTAGGAATGATCGTTTACGTCACCCTGGCAGGAAAATAATTTGTAGCTTTTCTGTCATATTTTCCATTTTCATTGAGATCCACCCTGGCAGATGCATACCAGCAAATACCACAGGGTAGGGAGAATAATAATGGAGAAGCTTAAGCTAAACGATTTGCCTTAATTGGGAATGCTTCGAGCTGATAAGAGTAAATTGGAAAGTCCTAGTTTCATACTTTTTTTTTTTTTTTTTTTTAAACGATGACGGGACCCGAACCTGATAAGTCAATAGGAAAATTTGGATTGAATCGGATGGGAGCTACATCGAGTAATACTTCTTTTAGAACAACAACCGAGCGCCAAGATACATTTTCTTGCTATTTAAAAGGGTGTCAGTAAACATTTTTTTGTACACGTTTGCACAATCCTCCATCGTCCCCCAGCAAAAATTGTCTCCCTGTCTTGTTTCTGTTATTATTTACTTAACATTAAGAGAATAATGGCAGAAATCTGTGAAGAAAGAACACTGAAAAGTTGATATAATCTCGAGTTCAGCAAACTTCGAAATTAGCAGTTTGCCAGAACACACGAAAAGCAAACGGCAGCTTTACGGGGATTTAGCTTTGTCACAGAGACGTAGTTATGAAACGCGCTCATTGGTATGCATGCCTCATTTTTCATTCTTTTTCTCTTTTATTCTGAAAAAAGAAGTCTATTTTTTAACCAGAAAAAAAAAAAAACGCGGAGAAAGGGAACAAGAAAATTAGTAGAGTGCGTGTGCTCAAACTGGCTCGCTCCCGCGATTGCTGTCGTTCCCGGCTCCTGTCATCCCTTCGTGCTGCTTTGGTTGAGTTTTTGACGGGCTCGCTCCGACGCTGGAGCCGCCCCGAGGCCGGGCAGCTGCGGCCACCGGCCGGACCCGCGGCGGGGGCGGCTCCGGGGGGCGGCTGTACCTCCCCTCTGCCCCCGGGATCCCCGCACCGGGAGGGAGGGGTGGGGTGGGGCACAGCAGGGCTCGTCACATCTCCCGGTAACTTTCATTGTGTGACCATATTTTCTTCCTCCCCACTTCATCCTTTTTTTTTTTTTTTTTTTTTTTCCTCATGGGCGCCGATCAATTATTCACAAGCACATTTATCTCCCCTGCAATATGGAGGATTCATATTCATATCTCTGTTTTAGTGGCCTGACACTGATTAATGTAACGCGCGCCGCGGCGGCGGGCGAGCGCAGCCCCGCTCGATGAATCATGCGCTATAAAGTTTCCATCGTCCTTGTAGATGAGACCATTACAAAGAGCGCGGAGCGGCGGGGGCGGCGGGGAAGCGGGGGCCGGCGGGAGAGGATGGCTCCTCGACGCTGCGGGCCACCGGCCCCCTCTTCAAGGGGCTCGGTATTGAAATCACCCGGCGACTGATGGCGGGGAGGGGTGGGTGGGACGGACACACACACAACGTGGGTCCAGCATCGGTTCCGCCCGGCGGGACTCCCGCAGAGGCGGCTCCCCCCGCACCGGCCGCCCACCACCGCCCGGCCCCGGGGAAGGGGCTGCCGGGGACCTGCCTCCCCGCTATACCCCTGGGTCAGGCAGAGGCGGGAGAGGCCGCGCCGCGCCGCCTGGCCTCGGAGGAGCGGCGGGCTGCCCGGCGCCCGCCATATCGAGTGGGCACCCCGGGGCGGGGAAGGGGCTCGGGGTGAGCCGGGCTCGGCTCTGACCGGCCTGAGGGGCCCGGCCCGCCGGCAGGCCCGGGCCTTGCAGGGGAGGCGGGGCGCCTGCGCTGCGGCTGGGGAGAGAAGGTGTTACAGGGAGTCCCCGTCGCCAGACCAGCTCTGATGTTGGTTTATTTATTTATTTTTTTTTTTCTTTAATTCCCAAATGCCCTTAAAAGGCGAGGTGTAAGGAATGGCCGGCGTTGGCGGAGGCGCGCTGGGCAGGCTGTCGGCACACGGGCAGTGCAGGGGAAGGGCTGATGAGTAATAAGCGCTCAGCCAAAGGCAGCCTCAATGCGTGGGCCTTGGCCCGTGTCCTCCCTCCCCCTGCCCGAGGCTCAGTTCAGAGGTGAAACCCCTCTGCCACCTCGGCGACCATCCCGTGCCTTCATCCCCCTTACGGCACTGCCCGCCTCCCTGCTGGCAGATGGAGAGGAGCCCCAACACCCAGCTGCCTGCAATGGCTCAGGAGGCCATGGCCTAAACTGGCCAGGGAAGGTCCCCCAGTGGCCTGCTGGAGGTGGATGTGGAGTCACGCCATGCAGGACCACCGGTCCCCGTCTGTCTCACTCCCCCGGGAAGGCTGGCAGAGGTGGCCGGCAGGGCCTGAGCCCACCGCCAGCTTCATGGGGGCTGTGTGGTGGGTGAGGAGGGACGTGGGGCCCGATTCCGGGCTTCGAGCCGCCAATTTTTACGTTTCAGCAGTAAATCTTACCTGGGACTCACAAATCAAGTAAAACACTGGAACATGTAATAAACATGGCCTGTGTGCCGTGTTTTCCAGTGAAAAGTTACATAAACGGCTCCCGGCGAGGTTGGTGTTCCCCATTGTGCAGTGCCCCCATGCAGTGCCGTTCATAGCTTGCCTGTAAAACCAGCCATGTGGACAGGAATCGCTGGAAGTACCAGGAGACTGAAAACCCCATAGAAATAGGTATTCAAAATTTAAGACTTCGAAAATATGAGCTCTTAAAACTAAACAATGTACTTCTGTGAGGAATTAATTTACTTAAGTCCCGTCACCGTTATTAATATTAGTTTTGGCTTCTCTCGTGTATGTGAAGAGAATACATGCATAGGTATTTGTAAAAAAAGTGGAAAAAAAAAAAAGTCTTTTATCTGTTTTTACTTACTTTAATTAGCATTACAGACATCCTTCACGTCTGATAGCCAGACTTGTTTTCCAACGTGTTCCTCTGGAGTCAAGCTAATGTGAAAATGCAAACGTGGGGCGCACACTGAGTCCTGGTAGTTCCTGAGAGAGTAGAAAGTGCTGGCGTAAACTCCGTGCAGAATTAAAGGCGAGTTTAAAAAGTAACATTTATTTTTATTCCAGATTTATGGCTGACCCGTAGATAATTAAAGGTTTTATTTTGAGCTGTTGGCCCCACACAATACATTGTCCTTTGTTGCTGCGCAAGTAGCGCTTTCCCTGTGCTGCCTACGGTTCAAAAACAATGAAGCAATCCATTTATTTTGTTGCTCAATTGTAGCACAAAGTGAGGTGGTCAGTGTGGAAAGTTTATCACTGTCTTGTCCCTTTGGAGGAGGCAGAGCATTCACACACCCTCTGCCCTAGTACACAAATGTCAGTCTTTTTGCAGGCTGCTGTTTTCCTTTTGAAGATGCCGATGGTGTCTCTGATCCACTAATCCATTTATCCAGTTTCATGAGTGCATTGGCTGAATACGCTCACAATAGCCTTGCCCAGCTGGAAACAAGAAGTCAGTGAGTGCAGCCGGCACACCCACCAATGCCTGACACCACTCTCAGATCAGCCTTGAGTGCTTGTCTCACACTGCCCCCATCCCATCCCATCCCATCCCATCCCATCCCATCCCATCCCATCCCATCCCAACCCAAAACAAAACCTCCGGAGCTCCCAACCTGCCATGATGTGCCCAACCCTGTGATCCTCCCCTCCCAGAGAAGTATTTTTGGCACCATCTCTAGTGGGCCACGGGGTTGTATTATTTTCTTGATATTCGGCTTTCTCAATGAGGGTCAAAACACGCTTGAGGAAAAAAAAATGCCTCCGGGACTCTGCAAACAAGTGCACACTAAAGAAACTGGTCAGTTGCTGCCAAGGGGGAGGGGGCACGGGAGAGGCAGCGGGCAACGGGCTTCCATTTGTGTTCCGTGCCGTGCCGTTACTTGCCAGCTTTTTACTGCATTTTAAATGTATGTTTAATTACCAGTGTTATTGGTAATAACAGAATGTTTGAAAATATTAAATACATTTGTGAGCTTGTGTGAAAAAGAAGTTAAAAGGTGTTCAGTGCACAGAATGTTAAAAAGATCTCACAATGAAGTGATTAACATTTTTATGAATAAAATTAATCACGCATTAACTCTGCAGCTCAATACATCTGAATGCCAAATGTTGCACAGCAGCCCTTTCCCCTAAACCCAAGAATTTTGGATGCAGTATTGACCCACATCAAACACTCATCTATTAGTAATGGCAGCGTAGTTATGAGAAGATATTTTAATAATGTACATTTACATTTGAGGCAAGCAAATAAAAGGGAGAAAATAAATTGGGGGTATTTTGTCAGGATTTGTGAGGACTGGTAGGCACATAAAATACATTAGGAAGCAGTCAATAGGGGCAACTGTTTGGAGAAAAAAGAAGTTTATGTGGCGCTCACGGAAGCAAACAGCAAAGTCACCGTACTAAACAGATTGCAGTGGATTGCGCTTAGCTCTCCTTGGCTCTTATTAGCGCGCTTATTGTTCTGGGCAAAGCTTATTAGGTTTTAAGATGGGAGCTTACCATTATGAAAATTTCCACTGTGTCAGATAATAAAATGTGATCTCTCTCTCTCTCTCTCTTTCCTCTGTGTGTGTGTATATGTGTGTGCGCGCGCGCGTGTGTGTGTTTTCTAATCTCTTGCCACTGTGGTTTTGGGATTATTCCAGCAGGCTGTACAAAGGGAAGCAAAGGCATCTGAAGTGTCACTCTACAGCTGTGGCAAAGTAACAGAATTTCCATTTTGTTGATGCTCCCAGCACATGTGTGCAGCAGAAGGTGATATCAAAGGAGCCGTTCTTCCTCAGTTCTGCACATTATTTTTCACTGCTGTGGCGAATCTCTCTGAGCTCCGTGAACCAATAAAACAACGGTCCCTGTTTGAGTTGATATATTAATATTTACTGAGGATTTGCAAGGTCGGGGCTAAATGTCAGCAGATTGCTGGGGCAGTACTGTGGGGAATAATTAAACAAATCTCACAGCAGTTCAGCCTCCTAACATCTTTATTAATCTTTTTTTTTTTTTTTTCCTTTCCTGAAACAGTACACTGAAATACTGCTTTTTCAACCTTAGTGAAGATTTGGGAGAAGTTTAATAATAAAACCCTGGATTGGAAGTATTTGTTTTTGACAGTTTCTTGGCCCACTTGCCTGCAGATGTTAGTTAGTTGTGAAGGCTATGATGTGTGAATTATCACCAAGCTGCTGGGATTCTCACCTGCCCCTCCGTCAAATTCATCTTGACCAGTCTGCCAAGCACAATAATATTGCTGCTGTAAACGGAGACCCAAATTGGCTTCATTAAGTCGTGGGTCCACTTCTTTAAGAGAAGAAACTGGAGGACCCCAATTCAGTATGCATGTCTCCCCTAACGTGATTATAGCATGCACTTTAGTACAACTTAGACAATTCTCTTTAATAAGCTTCATAATTAGGTTGGGATGCCTCATTACAAGTCATTGCCTGTAGCAGTCCTAGGCCAAACAGCCCTTCTCAATCTGATTTATTTTATTTTATTTTTTTTTTATCAGGCAGCAGGAGCTGTCTAGAGCTTTTTGTTTGTATAATGGGGACTTGCATTAAGCCCCCAGTGTAAAAATACCACAAGGAAATTAATTGCTTCTGTGCAGATTCACCACAGATGTGTCCTGTTATGGGGAATGGTATATTTCTGACATTGCTATACTGCAGTGTGCTGGGAGGAAAAAAAAAGTCTGGAAAAGCTACAAATGCAAACATATTAGCATCCGTATAGATTCCTTATGTTGTAACTGAAAACAAGGAGATTTTTAAAGTGTGTCAGAGCCTTCGAGCCTTTTTTGAAATGAAGTGGATTTTTTTCTGGGTTTGTTTTTTTTTTTTTTTAATACTCAAACCCCACTAATAAAATACACATGGCCACATATTCTGTTTGGTACTGGCTGATAAATGTGCTACTTAAAATAACACACACGAGGAGTGCGGTGGCTCAACGCAATAAGAAGGCTGACACACAAAGCCGCCCTCAAGGTCAGTGGTTTGTTATCTATCACTGTTGGTCAGGTTGTGAATCACAGCTGCAAGTTTCAGCAAGTTAAGGGGAGGAGGAGCACTTAGAGTGCTTGCCCTGTGGAAAAGAAAAGCTGAGCTGGTGGTTTGTTAGCCGCGTCTGAACATCACCCTGCAGCTTCTGGGTAATGCCCATTCCCCTGTCACTAAAGCAAAGCTGGAAAGTGCCTTGATCCAGATACGAGCGCTTTGATTTACTTGTTAGAATTCAGGTGGAAGGGTTTAGGGTTAGCAAGTCCACCACTGCAGAGCCTTGTAGCACTGCCCTCTCGTTATTTGTATCGATTTCTTTCATCTCAATCCTTGTAAACTTCGGTTTTGACTTTGGGCTGATCCCAGTTGCATTTGCTTAGTGACATCACTACTGATAACTGAATATTAACAATTCACCTCACAACAGTTACAGGAATGAAGACCTGTTTAGAATAATATAATGTGGGAGCTGTGGTATTAGAAATATCTGTTTGCATTGTTCATGTGAGATTGTGAAGGAGACTCTTCCATCTATTGATTCTAGGTGCTGCAAAATGGAAAAAAAACAACCCCAAGCCAACAAATATCTACTGTACTGAAGTTCAGGATCTTACCTGTCTGATACTGTACTGCGGTATAGTAGCAGAAATAATAAAACTCTTCTGGTAATGAACCTCCCAGATGAGATTTTCTAAGTGTATGCAACATGTAAAATTCACAGGCAAGCGAAATGTCTATATTCAAGCCCCCTGAATTTACATACCGGAAATGCTTCACAGGCCTTAATAAATGTATCCGGTAAGCTTGATTTCAAGAAAATCCATACGTTAACTGCAAGCAACAGTGGGAACATGTAAACTACGTAGAGATCAGATTGGTGTTCAGTTTTAGCACACTGCACTTCGTAGGATCTTTTACCAGCTGTTTCAGAGCAAAGGGCAAGATAAACTGCATAGATTGCTCCACAAAGTCTTGCTTTTAAAATAAGTTGGGGGTTTTTTCATCTTTTTTTTTTTTTTTTCATTCTAATCCATCAGCTCTCGGTTCTACTATGATAGTAACACTTTGCTGAAATATATACATTTTACCCTTTTTTGAAGCTATCAAAGAGCAAACAGCTCAGACTCACAGTCCCAGGGGAAGTGATTATTATTTTTCTGTGCCTTGCAATAGCAGTACTTGGAGCCCTCTTAAAAATGGCTCTGCATAACATAGAAGAAAGCCCCTGTCCTAGAACAGGTGAAATTGTATTAGATGAAGTCTGCACAGAACATTACAAAGAAACACTGCCTCTGTGAGACCAGTGGAAGACAGAGGCACAAAGGTAGAGAAGTGGTTTCCCCAAGTTACCCACTTTGTTTATGGCAAATAAATAAGAACCTGAGCCTGAGAATAAGGGTTTTCACTTGACAGAGACTCAGGTGTAACGGGATGTTTCAAAATTCACAGTGACCACAAGTGAGTGGCGGAACCAGAACTGGTGCTGTTAAACTGCATCCTTGTAATATATTCACCACAGTGTCATCAACTCCTGTGACGTCACTGGAAACGTTTTGACTCTCTTATCTGAATTTACATACTGAAATCCGTACTTAGTTATGTGAGTGAAAGCAATCTGATATTTACAAATTATGCTGATTCAAACTGGAGTCATCAGAGCGACTTGCCCTAGAAAGGGTTGCAATTGTAAGGAAGGCCTTAAGATCAAGGAGTTTTTTTCCTTTTTTTTTTTTTTAAGTTAAAAAAATATTTTAAAATTACTCCATGTGTTTCAGTGGTTAAAAATTGATTAAGGAACCTACTCTTCATCTCTTTTGTTTGAAAAATATGTTGTATATTTAAAGAAACAATCTAACCTACAAAATGTCGCAATAGTTAGGAAAATTGCTTTATAAAGAGTTTTCTTTAATGAACAAATTTCTTAAAACACCAGCCAAATCCTTCAAGTTTTTGTATAAAACGATAAGTATTTTACAACTTTACATGCAAAGCTACGTGTAAAATAAGAGAATTTAAAAATTGGAAAATTAGTTTTAAAAGAGATAGCAAACCTTGAAAAATACTGTTCAGCAAAGTGAGATTATGATAAATATATCCATATATGTCATTCTTCTATACACAGAGAAGAAAAGGGAAAATGGATACTTTTTTCATCTGACAGAGGCATGTTTTAGGTTGTGTGAGGGAGCAGGACATTTGCAAGGATGGATATAGCAAAAATATTTCACTGCTTCTCTGAACGTCGGCAGTTCAGGATCTGCTTGAAAAAATGACTTACATCATGCAACAGAGCACAAAATCTAAAGTTTTTACTAGAAGGAGTTTTTGGGAACAGAAGAGAACAAAACGGTGTCATTTTGAAAAAGAGTGGGATACAACGAAGAGAGAAGTGGTGATGGTGCCTCTGGTAGAATTAAAATACAGAGTAGCGTGCTAACGGAAGAGATTAATATCTTTCGAGGAGAATCGGATATGGAGGTGTACGACCTGTGTGTCTCCTGTGGCTTGCTTTCCAGAACCTTAAGGGGATAGTGATGCTTTAATTCATCATCTCCCTTTGGAGGAGAATAACTTGAGGGAACATATAAATTCCTTCTCAAGTTACATTTTCTTTGTGGTGATCTTCTTACTGACTTTACAAGAAATGAAAGCAGTAGAACAGAGGAGGAAGCGGAAACCGATTCATGTCACCAGCTACTTTTTAAAAAATTTATATGGCCTTCTACTATTGTATATGTCTGTGCATGTGTACGTTAGAGAGTGAAGAAATTATTCCCCCAGGCCTTGCTCATAAGGGCCGCTCTGTGAGCGTAAGTGATTACATGTGGACAAGAGGTAAGGGGAGATGATTTACTGTGAACACAGGAAATTTGTATACTTCTCGTAATCTGTGGTAAATCCGCCAGGAAGCTAACAAAGTCTGATCTGGCCTTACATTTTGTGTGGCTGCTATCTGGGTATGAGGATGCTCTCAGGAGGAGTGTGCCAGTTCAGTTACCGGGCTCCTTGAAATCCCAAACACATGGCTTTCTTAGGCAGGACAAGTCCTACAGTCTGCCTAGGTCCTCCCTTACCAATTTATGCAAGGTATATGGAGGATCAGAGAAGCATAACACAAGTGCTGTTCTCGCCAACAGACTTGTTCCTCTCAATTGCTTTTCAATTGTAAGTGGTGTGTGCATGTTCTTGGTCTCACTAGGCTATTGGTTTTGCCTTTCCCCACCTCCCCAAGATAAAATTTGGCATATAGTACTTGAGTTTATCTACATTTGTTTGACAACCTCTTACCAGCTTTGAGAAACTGATTCAGTTTTGTCACAATCTCTGTGGAAAGCACCCTTGACCATAGTGCAGGTATTTTGGGTCTTGGGTACGATCACCAATATAAAATGCAAGCGTTCTCACTTGCATTGTTGGCAAGTGGCTCTTATCTTTGTAGCCACAATCTGCTCAGTCTCTTCTTACAATAAGCATTCATAGCTCTGAGGTCATTGACCGTGGATGTGGCTTTAGTCAATTACTCCTGGAATGGAAGGGCTGTGGCTAAAGGCCATTTGTGTAAGTGTTCATCGGTCATCTTCATCTCAGGGCCTTTTCTTGGTTTCAAGACTTTTGGTTCTCTCTTTGTCCTCCTTTTCAAATAATATTCTCTTCTTTGTCTCTCCTCTATATCCTCTCAGCAGGTAGGAGGCTTTCCTTTGATTGCTGTAAGAACAGGCTGCTGTCAGCAAACAGGTTGACCATTCTGTCCTCTTCACCAGACCTTCATGTTTGCCTGCCTATATTCTCTCTTCCCTCTCCGAATTTAAAGCATTCTCCTCCCTTACTTACTTACCGAAAAAATGATACTTTTAAACTTCTTGTGAAACTACAAGGGAAAAAAAGTAATAATTCCACACTGAGTACCAGCATCCATCATCCCTTTGCATCAGAAAACAGACTCCTCAACTCACTATTGAGGATATATTGATGTAATTTTACTGAACTTTTGGGAGACGATGAGCAAACCCAAACCATCACTACAAACATCACAGCCTGTCATCCTGGCCAGCCTTCTGCTAGTCATGGTCCAACTGGAGGAATACAAGAATACTGCTGTTTTGCCTGACAAAAGCTGCTCATTACATCGGTTTCAAAGGATGGCAGAAAAACACTGGCTGTGCACCTCCTAGTCCGAAGAAGCACAAGGTCTCATGTCTCTGATCCCAGGGAGAACTTTTGCCCTTGACAGTCATCTCTTTCAAACCTTTCACTGGAATGAGATTTGAGACTTCCAGGTCTTCTGTAAGAGACCATTAGTCCATACCTGAATGTGCAGAGATTCTCATCTCCCGGGATGGGAACATGTGGATGCAGATCTCATAGGGAAGACAGCGAAAACAGCAGTAGAGCTAAGGGCAGTCCCAAAGGACCTCAAGGCCAGAGAACAAACACATGTTGGAAAGTACAAAAATATTTTATTGTTGTCAAATGTATAAACCTGATGTGCAATTCTAACCAGATCAGGCTTTGGGCTGTTTGCCCAGTTATTCATAAGAAAGTGTCCAGAGTGGTTAAGATTGTGAGATTCTCCTGGGACAGAGCTCTTGATCTGGTTATTTCTTGTTGTGTTTGATAATACACAGTTCTCTGCCAGAGGGAATTCTGGGCTTACATCCATGTTCATCCTTATGTTCAGGCAGCAGGGATAGGACTAGTTATGCAAGTGTGTTGTGTGTAAATCAAGAGTCCCTCAGAGCAATGGGGAAATTGTGTGAAGTCTGGTCTGAAAGTGATTTCCATCCTTCCCTCTGCCTCCTCTTCTACAGAATGAACGCTGCCTTGGGATTTTCTACTGTAAATATCCCTTAAAGATTTGATCATCTTGCTTCCTAGAGATGTTGAGGAGTTTCCTCAAAAAGTTCTGAAATGAAGCTTGTGGAGTAGGGAATCAGCACAAGATAGTTGTTCCCTCTCATCTGGTGTAGAAGGATAGCCTGAATATCCCAATATGGGTTTTTCAGTTGACTGAAGATATAGTAGAACTGTATCCTACACAGTGTGAGCGAATAACTGATCTCTGGCTTGTGGGTAGTGCTCACTGATATGTGGAGGAAGAATAACTTCTAGGTGCATGAGGGAAGAAGTTGCCAGCCTGGAAGAATGGTGCTGGACAGTGAATATCTTTGGGATAGTTCTCATTACACTGAGTCAGTGATTCCAAACAAGATGAAGGGGTTGCCTTGTTTGGTTGGTAGTCCCTACAAAAGCAAATGATAGGAAGAAGTCACTCATAGGCTTATGTGCATGGCAAATGTTTTGATGTCTGTCTCTCTGAAATTATCCTTCTTTAGGAGATATCGTTTTATGTCCCATTTTTCTCCTTTATGTTTTGAGTTACTAGTTTGGAAATCTGTCTTCTCATCTTCCATTCCAAGAACAAAATGAGCCGCACAGTGGTCTTTTATGATGGACCTCCTTGTATGTAGCCCCCTTCCAAGCAGAGTTACTGCTTTTGGCTTGTAAAGCTCCATCAGCTTTTCTTCCTTAATGTGTCACTGCTTTCCTCTCTGCATTAAGGTGACTTGGTCAAAATTCAGTGCTCTCTGTAGAATTAGAATTGCTGCATCTGACTTTCCCAGACCATACTCCTAAACTAACTCTGTCCAGATTTTCTCCTGATTTGATGATTTCTCAGAGGTAACATACTGTCATTTGCTTGGGTGCTATACTTAGAAATAAGAGGCCTATGCGTGCCATGTCTTTTTGAAGAGATACATTCTGTGTGCAGAAAGGAGGAATAGGGTCATAGCATGAAGATCTCATGATCTTATGCTGCAAGGTCTTGTGGGAGAGGTGTGGGTAGGCTTAGGCTCTTTGGGAGAGGCACTACAGAGCACAGGTACTGAAGGCTGTATGGGGTTATATGCTGGAGGTGTTGGACACTTCCATGGTTCTCTCACACCCATTTCCCTGTTGAAGTGACAACGTGCCTACCATGCCTCAGAGAACATTTCAAAAATAGATGGAAGCAGTAAAGGAATTTGGTCAGGGAATTTCACCTCAGAGCTGCCAACAGAACCAAATTCCAATAGGGCAGTGCAGACATCGTTTTCCAGGTTGACGTGTCTCCACTGTAGTAAGAATAATTTATATTTTGGCTAAAAAAGAAGGCATAGAAGAACTTCAGAGACTATTTGTGCAAGTTTTTCGAAAGTTATGTGTTCAAAAGCATTTCTACTCGAGAGAGATACCATTTGAATAGATTCCGTCATCTCAAGTGTCATTCGTTCACGTACAGAGAGAGTTCATGGAAATAGTAAACTCTATTTTAGGTTCACAGAACTTCATAAGTACACCCAGATTTATTGCAGCAGCTGAAAGACATTCAGTGGTATTCTAATGTGCAAGACTTAACATTTTATCTGTTTTGTTTGGTGTGCCATCTTTACTCACGCAAGTAACATGTCAAATACAGGAAGCATCATTGACTTCCAGGTGTACTGACAAGAGTTTGAATAGAAGAGTCGATCCCAGTATGTTCTCAGGAACATACCTTGCTATTCTAACTTTTGTTACAGTAACATTCTTACACAGCTGTTATATTTTTAGATGGATGAAGGAGAATTTTTAGGTTATTAACAAGGATGTGTATGGATTAAACAGGACATCTTTCCTTCAGTTGAGAGAAGACATGTATTTGTATTTTCCCACTTTAGAAATCATGATTTGTGTCTTTTTTTGACAACTTCTTTCACCAGTCACAATGATGTTCTATATACTTCAGGCTACAGGCAGAGCTTGTAAGAATCTTACTTAATTATGTGATATATTAATGTTATATTGATTATGTTATTGCCTGTAAATCCTGTTTCTTAATAAAGCTCAGTCATTTTGCAATAAAGTTGTGTTTGCAGTCAGTTAATGGCTGTCTGGGGGCAATGGGCAAGGTAGTAGGGATATTGGTATGAAGTGGTACTGGGACTTCCAGCATAAAACTAAGAAATACAAATGCTTGGATCGAGTAAAAGAGAAAAAGTATATATTTAGCCCCTGTTCAGTACACTGGTTCACAGTTTTCTTTTAGGTTCAACAGAAAAAGAAGCATTGTGCAAAGCATCTGCACATGAATACAGGGCAGGATAATATTTGATTTAAAAATACAAGTAAACGATAACTGCCAATATTGAGACCATGTGAAGGCAAAGGAACAAAGCATACTTTCATTGCTAATCATGTTAACATCAAAGTTTGAAGAGTACATTCGCCTATTCAGAGGAAATGCCATCACACTTCTGACGATCACATCTGCCACTAATATCATCCGGCATGTGGTCAGGTCTCTGTTCTGACTTTTATCTCTCTACCAAAATTTCATGTCTCGATTTTAACATCTGATGCTAAATTCAGGTCGCTACAAAATAAGTAAAACTTTTATTTCTTTTCCACTTTCATGATATGTTCAAGAGATACATTTAAAAATCAGTACATAGTATGAAATAAATACTTAATTTTTATTTTTTTTTTTCCTTTTTTCTTTTTTTTTGCAAAATGTTTGCTGGTTTTAGGGAGTGGTTGGTTTTTTGGGGGGGCTGGGTGGGTTTGTTGTTTGTTTCTTTGTTGTTTTTTTGTTGCTTTTTTTTTTTTTCTGTTTTTTTGGGGTTGGTTTGTTTGTTTTTGTTTTTGTTTTTTTCTTAAATTGCCTTAGAAAACGTTTTGTTACACCTGTAGGAAATGCAGAGGTCTGATTTATCACTACAATATTCTACTTTCATGCCAGAAATCAATGAAGTTTCATCTGTGTAAAACTGGAGTTGTGCACTTGCCCTCGATTTAACCCAGAGGGTTTCAAGCATTGATTCAGAAGTCTATGAAAGCCTGAAGTTTTGCCTTCCCTGAAGTTTTATCTTGACAACATATATCTAGCTAAATATATGTTGATGGTAACATTACATAAACATGTTTGATAATTTGTAACCATTACTTTTTAGCTATGTCCCTGACGTTAAAGATTTCTTGCTTTTGTGGAGAGGGTAAACTACAGACCTCTCTCCCTTACCTTTAAGATGTTTAAATGGAGAGAAAATGTTTCCATAGCCATATTTCTGTACCCCTTTAAAGACCTTCTGTGTTCTCAATGCCATTAAAAATAGGGTTTTTGCAGCAGCTACCTAAATAGAGAGGAAAAAAGTTCCCTGGTTTTAAAATTGTAGTGGGACTATTCAGAGATTTCTGAGCATGTGAAAAAAAGGTATATGTTGATAGTTTTTCCTTTACGTGCCAACATAGCACTCATCTTTAGGCTGGAAAGTAATAAATTCTCATTTCAAAGCTGAAGAAACTCAGTGCTGATAATGAAGTGGAAGAACAGGGAATACGGTATTTCTTTATACAGTAAAGAAATCCTTCCAGTTATCCCAACACCATACTGAGCATATCTCTCTTTTGGCTATGTAAGAGGTTCCTTAGGTGGAATCTAACAACCATTTCAAAGCAGAGGAGGAAGAAGTCTAGCATATGGGTGAATATTTTCTTAAGAGTAAGAACTGATGGTAATGAACAAAGGCGATGCATATTTTAATTTTGTTACTGGTACACCTTTTGGTAAGTCTACCTCCACTATCACTGTAGTATCAGCAGGAAAAATTATAAAGAGCTGTGGGAATTCTTTGAGAGTAAATAATGCACTGTAACACTTTAATTGAGTCCTTGTTGCTTCTTGAATTAAATTTGGTCTTCTTGTCAGATCTTTTACTATGCCATTTTTGGTAACCTTCTATGTTGTCCCTCCTGTTTTTCCTTCCCCTCACTTTGTTTTCCATGCATCTGCACAGACAGTCATAAAAATCCATGGCTCACAGAAGACAAGCGCTCCCAATAATGACTATAAATTTGTTAAAAACAGTGGACCAAAATATTTTCAAAATTTGTGGGTTTCCCCCTCCCCCCCAAGTACACCAAATACATAATGTACAAAGTTTTAGTGGTTATTTTTTTCATCTGCTTTACATATCAGTGGTTAGCTCACACACATACAGAGATCTCTCTTTCTGTAGAACCAAAACCAGTGAATATAAAAAATCATACCTAAACAATGCTAGTTGCTAGCTGCAACACATTCAACAGTGTTACTAGTTGAATAGCTGACGTAACTAATTTGACTAGACAGGTAATACCTTGGTTTTCTAGTAACATAGAAGAGCTACTTCTTGATACAAGCTTAGCCAAGATGGTTTTGTTAAATAGATATATCTTAATACTATCAAAAAACAAGAACAAGCTGGAGTGCTACTGAGTACCGCCTTCTTACACTAACTAAAAGGTCACATATTAGAATGACAGTTTCATTTGTTAAAAGTTACTTTAACACCCTCTTATTTAAACTTTCTTCAAACCCTCTTATTTAACCTCTGTGGCTATAAGTAAAAGTGCAACTATTAATAATTAAGGTATTAGTATGTTTCTGCTAATGATATTGTGACAAATATATTATCAAAGATTCATTGTGTGTTTACATGAAAGTGATTTTTCAAGCTTATGCTTCTTAGAATTCATGGAAACTGGAGTGTTACACTCCTCTACATAATTTTAAACACATTTCTGTGAAGTTATCTTTTTTGAAGTCCAGGTCTTGGTTGATAACTGCTTTTAAGCAGTTAAACAGTGTGGCATATAATTTTAGAAAATATTTTCATTTATTGCAATTCATTAGGATTAACTTCTATTATTACCTTTAATTGTACCTGAAACAGACTAATATTATTCAACATTACTTTAAAGAAGTTTCTGCCATTGATACAAAATATTTTCAGTGCCAGATTACATTTTGGAGATTATTGATTTAAGTAATATACTAGTTAAACAGAGTACATTGTAATATAAGAAAAACTACTTATAATTTTGATTTTGTGCTATGTTGAGGGCTTTATAAATTACCTGTCCAAAATGACAGAAGTCTTGATCACGAGTGATCAATATTTGCCTTGTTGAGAAAAAAATGTGCTACATAGATACTAGTAAGTTAAAAAATGAAGGTGATAAAGGTTAAAAGTAGAATAATTCAAAATGTAATTGTAAAACATATTTTACCTCAGTGTCATATTTTCCCCTCACTCAGAGATCTTGGAATACATATGGAACAAGTACTCTTTCTGATTAATTCTGAATGTTAATAAGAAGCTTATCTTTAATGACATTTCCTATTTTCTCTTTGTAAACTCGTCAAGTGTGAGAGAATGATGTCATAGAATCATAGAGTTGGAAGGGACCTTAAAGATCATCGAGTTCAAATGCCCCTGCCATGGGCAGGGACACCTCCCACTAGACCAGGTTGCTCAAAGTTCCATCCAATCTGGTCTTGAACAATTCCAGGCATGGGGCATCCACAGCTTCTCTGGGAGAGAAGTGCCAGTGCCTCACCACCCTCACAGTAAAGAATTTCTTCCTAATATCTAACCTAGACCTCCCCTCTTCCAGTTTAAAGCTGTTACCCCTTGTCCTATCACTACACTTCCTCATGAAGAGTCCCTCCCCGTCTCTCCTGTAGGCCCCCTTCAGGTGCTGAAGGCCATTACAAGGTCTCCCCGGAGCCTACTCTCCTCCAGGCTGAACAACCCCAACTCTCTCAGCCTGTCTTCATAGGATAGGTGCTCCAGCCCTCTGAACATTTTTCATGGCCCTTCACTGGACCCGTTCCAACAAGCCCATGTACTTCCTGTGTTGAGGACTCCAAAGCTGGACACAGTATTCCAGATGGGGTCTCACCAGAGCAGAGTAGAGGGGCAAAATCCCCTCCCTTTTCCTGCTGGCCACACTTCTTTTGATGCAGCCCAGGATGCGGTTGGCTTTCTGGGCTGCCAGTGTGCACTGCTGGCTCATGTCAAGCTTCTCATCCATGAACACTCCCTAGTCCTTCTTCTCAGGGCTGCTCTCCAGCCATTCTCCGCCCAACCTGTATTTGTGCCTGGGATTGCCATGTCCCAGGTGCAGGACCATGCACTTGGCTTGGTTGAACTTCATGAAGTTTGCACGCGCCCATCTCTCAAGTCTGTCCAGGTCCCTCTGGATGGCATCCCTTCTTGCAGCATGTCGACCACTCCACACAGCTTGGTGTCATCAGCAAACTTGCTGAGGGTGCACTCTATCCCACTGTCCATGTCTCTGACAAAGATGTTAAACAGTACAGGTCCCAGTACTGACCCCTGAGGAACACCACTTGTCACTGGCTTCCACTTGGACATTGAGCCATTGACTGTAACCCTTTGAGTACATCCAGCCAGCCAGTTCCTTATCCACCGAGTGGTCCATCCATCAAATCTGTGACTTGCCAATTTTGAGACCAGGATGTCATGTGGGACAGTGTCAAATGCTTTGCATAAGTCCAGGTAGATGATGTCTGTTGCTCTGCCCTTATCTACCAATGTATGTGCAAGCTTTCCCATTGAACTAGGATGAAAGTTATCTGGGTATACTGAGCGGCTTCCAGATGTTCCTGGAGAAGCCACCCAGTGGATATCTTTGATGGAGGACTTCAAATCCTTGATGCAGGAAATAGAGGTACAGTATCTCCCGATAGCTGCCTGCTATCACCAGCCACCTGACAGCACATACTGGGTAACCTGGCCCTTAAAAGAAGTCCGTCCACATGACTGGCCTCCTCAAGTTACTGAGTGTCATCCCTGTGATCACTGCGGTGTCTTGGAGCAGGCAAGGGTTTAAGGAGGAAAAATGGAGTTGTTGCCAGCTCTTTGATTGGAGCATGAAGGACTGTACATTGACCTTTTGAAGAAAGAACATTTCCCCAGAGCCCAGTCCAGCTTGGGAAAGATTGGCACAAGCCTGCCCCATCAACCAAGTTGTTCCAACAAAGACCTGATGAGAAGTGGCCATACCAACTGCACCAGCAGTGGGAGAGACACACCTGGGATGCAGGAGACATCCACTCCTTTCTGAAAAAGTGGTTCCAGCTCTTCTGCCTGTCAAGCCTTGATAAACCGAAGGGATAAAGCCTAGAGGAGGAAGGATATGGTGAGGCAGCGCAAGAAATAAGCACATGGGGAGAACATGTGGGACAAAACAGTTTTACTCTGCCAGGTTATGGGGGGCCCAGACCCACTGGAGATTGAGATGACATTGAAGAGGAGATGGTGAGGGACCAGCAGGAGGTGCAGCCGTTTCCCGTATAAATGGCCCTGGCTGACATTCCTCCAGAAAGAGGCAACAAACTTAGTGCAGAAGGGCCAAATTCATTGCTTCAATCTCCTGCAGGCACTGGAAGCATCTGTAGTCCATAACCTTGCTTAGCCTGTGCCCAGAGCCTTGAAGTAGTGCAAGGTGGCTTAGACACCTGCCAGTGAGTAGCTGGGATGGAGGACAGCAAGCTATCCTGAAGGCAGGAAATAGGCATCAGCCTTGCCAGGCTAGGCATCATCTCCTGGTGATCAAAAATACCACTCATGTCACCTTCTTCTGTGACCTGTAGTGCTTCTGCCTACCTCTGTAGAGTGGAGAAGAGGGATCTCTTCTACACCAACTGAGGAAGAAGTCTGGTGGAGAGGACCTGGCTTTCTTTGCAATATTGCAAAATTCCTTTGGCTTCAGCAGATGTGCATCTCCAGCCCCCTTGATGCCTGTCCCCACCCCTATTGGGTGACAGAGAGTTGGGGAAGCTCCTGACTAAAATAAAGTTGTGCCAGTCAATGTTGACCTGAGGATGAAAAGTGCCATAACAGACAGTGATCAGATGCTTCCCCAGGCTGCCCAGAGGCTGGTTCTGGAGAGAGCAGGCTGTGACCAGGCCGTCAAAGAAAGCAGTGTGGGATGTAAAAGTATGGATTTAGGCTCTGGGAGTCTGGGGGAACACAGGCAAAGGCAGAAGGGTGCCCTGAAAGAGGATTGTGCACCATGTGGCCCATGGAAAGCTGCAAAGAGCGCAGGCGGCAAGGAGCAATGAGGCCATGGACTAGCCCTGTGGGGTTCTCCTTTGTCTCTGCCATGAGACAGCAGGTGGCTTATTTCCAACCTGAAGGCTTATGTTTCCAAAGGGGGCTAACAAGAGGTAGCCATCATCTTGGAGAAGCCTGAGAGCTCAGGGTGCCTGTCTTGGCTAGGCCAAACAAGGCCACTTTTGCAGGTAGGAGCATGGAAGAAAGAGAAACTAGAGAGAAATCAACCCAGTCACACAATAACACAGCCCCTGCATCATCCACTTGGACATTTCTGTCCCATTCATTAGCAGGCAACATACTTACAGCTGTGGCCAACTCTTTGCAGCAACCAAAACATTTCTGAAGAAAACTGAAGATAACTTCCAAAGGGCATTGGTGAGCCAACTAGGGGAGGTGCAGGTCAAGGGAAGTGTTTGTTGCCCTCTGCTCAGTGCTGAGGAGGGGAGGTACCTGGATTACTGTGTCCATCTTGTGCTCCCCAGTTAGTATAAGCCAGGCAGTGACAGAGGGCCACAGGATGAGCAGGAGCTGGAGCACAGGACACCTGCAGGGAGGTTGAGATCTTTGTTCAGCAGTAAGAAGAGAATGTGAAAGGGAGATCTTACTGCTGTCTTCATCTACTCTAAAGGATGTAGAAAGCCAGATCCAGGCTTTACTTAGAGCTGCACAGTGACAGGATAAAGGCAATGGATGGAAGGTGCAACTTTTAGCTATTATGAATAATTTCTCCACAAGGGTTTTCAAACACATGCAGGGATTTTTTTGAATTCTGTTTGTGGAGATGTCCAAAACTCAGCTAGATATGTCCCTGAGCAACCCAATTTCAGTTGGCCTTGCTGGACCAGATCACCTCCAGAGGTTCTTTCTACTAAATTATTGGACGACTCTATGAAATGTGTTGGAGCTGTTGTCACAGTGCCATAATTTGATACATAAAAAGTAAGAGTGGATGGTAATGGCTAAGTTATACTTACCAGTTTACAAGCAGCGGGTGACCCAACCTAGTGTTTATTTAATCACTGCTATGGTCAGGAGTACTGTGCAAATTATCTACTTTTTTTTTTTTTAAAGTGGTATTATATTGATTATTTTTACCTCCTTAGGAAGCAGTGTTATAAAAATCTTTATACTCCCGCATGTCTTTTAGCAAAGAGGATAAAAATCAAATTTCACAGCTGTGCTAACATTAGGTCCAGACCATTTTCAGTACATATTAAATACAAAATGTTAAAATAACATTAAAAGCCTAATTTAAGCTGACAAAGGCAAAGAAATCAGAATTTGGATGAAAAAAAGATGAAAAGGAAAGTAACTTCTCTCTAGACATATACACACCAGCTTTCTCGAGTTTTTTTAATAAGATTTATATTTCTTTTGGAAAAAATATAACATCCCTGGGACTATTCGGGAACAAATAACATGGGACATTTTCCAAAATAATCTATTGTAATTCATTATTTTAATAAATTTTAAAATATTAAATACAATTACTAAATCGTAACATATCAGATTAAGGATATTGCTCTTTTCATGTTCCAATTAAATCCTTTGGAGTTTTCGTATTGGGAATACTGCATAATACAAAACTTTGAATAATATGTGCAGTTAAATGCACTTTTACAAAAGCACTTAAAGGATATTCAGAGCAGCTTCTTCTCAAATATAAACAGATCTTACCCGTTGTTTATTTTGGGGAGAGAAGTAGATCAGGAAGTTCAGCTAGTTCAAGTGTATTTTTAGAGAAAGATAAACTTTCAGAACGTCTTATGCTAATATATCAATAGGAGTTGCAGGGGCATCCCATGACTAGCTTGCAGGAAAATTAGAACAAGAATGCAATACTGTAAAAATGGCATAATTATGGATGGTTCTGTGTATCATTTCTACTTTCCAATCAGCTCTAAATGTACCTATACTTGCTGCAAAAATGTTCTTTGTTTTGTGTTAGATGGATATTCTGTAGATTTAGCAGAAGTGGTACGACTGACAATTTCCTGTCTTACTTGTGTACTACAGATATATATGCATTATGAGATGGATTTAAATTCCTTCCGAAGCTTAATTTTATATTCAAAAGCATGTACAGAAATGGTATGCACCATACGTAAATACAAACACTATAGCTTTGGAATAGAGTCTGCTAAGAAGTAGATGAAGCTTGATCTGAGGACACCAGTTACAGACAACTGTTGGGTACTCTCTGGTGTGCTATGCTGTCTCAGATGCTTAGTATCTGGAAGAGGAAGCTGGGGTCTGAAGTGTCAGCCTTTGTTATCACAAGGTGAGTGACCTTTCAAAACATATGATAAGTCAAGGTCTTCTAATAATTCATCAATACAACATTGTCTCAGAATTCCCCAACTGATCTTAGATATAGTAACTTGCTACGTCTTTTCATCTTGTGGATATAGTTTTTTCCTGCAAGGAAACACATATTTTGATTTTCAAACAAAGTAACACGGCTTTTAACCAAGTGGAAAAAAGTAACTGCTAGCATGTCTTTAAAAATATGTTCTGTAATATATTCATGTGTGATAGACCTACATTTAAGATAGAAATTATGCATATTGAAAGAAAACTATATTAAAGAAAAAAACTCTGTACAAATTTAACAAATGCTTCAGTATTCTACTTCTAAGGGCTCAGCCACAGTCAATCCAAACAAAATCAGTGGATTTTGTTTATTATTCAATATAGGCCTTAGGAGACAAAAGAACTGGTTGGAAAAGATGAAAAAGAGATACTGAAGCAAAAAAACCTATGAACCAGAAATAAAAAAATCCCACTCCTGCTCATCTGCTACTTGCGCTTGAAGGCCCATGTTCTACTTGAAAATTGTTTTGCCACCTAGAAGAGGTCACCTGATGCCAGTCCCTCTCTAATGACTCTCATGGTGCTACCACAAATTTTTTGTCTGTGCACATCAACAAGTAGTGTGCCAGTGCCAGCTCTCAAGGCTGCAGAGAGGGCAAGGATCAATTTAGAACATCAAAAAATATTTGTGGCTACAACTCTGGTGTCCCTAGCTAGTTTGTGGCATATCATGGCCGTTGTAGATGCTGGTCTATGTCAGACAATCCAAAACCATTGGAGATAATTTGGAAAATGTGCATCTGAATTTGGTATTTCAGTGAATAACTTGGAGAGGCTTTTTTTTTTTTTTTTTTTAACAATTAAAAAAACCCCAGAAAACAAAGTATAACAACAACAAAAAAACCCCAAGCACCCAAACAATAGGTGAGATGTATATATGAATTAGTGTGTATGTGAATTAATCTGAAGGGGAAGAGAAAATAAATTAAAGATTTAAAGACATTCTCAATAAAAAGACTGAATGTGTTACTTTCCTACTACAGCAAAGCGTCTGAAAATTAATGTATTTCTATTGGCATACTCTGGGATTTATGACAATTGTTTTTTGATTTTTTTTTCTATTTTTTTTCCTTTTTTCTTCTCTCCAGAGAAAGTTTAAAAAAACTCAACAACCAAAAAAGGTAAATCTTCGTAGCAAGGTCCTTGGTTTTTTTAAGCTATCCATGTAAGCGTATCTTGTGTGGTCTGATACGTAGTTCAGGGTGTAGTTTTCAAAAATGTCAAGCATGCACATGACTTGTAAGCCCACATCACTTTTCAGTTTTGACAATTTTACAGAAATCACCCAAAGGCCAGAACAGCAATGGACATTCATACCCACTAGAAGATGTATTTTACAGTAAATTGAGCTTATGAAAGGAAACCTGTTGAAGCTACTTTCTCACAGGCCAAACTGTTCATCATTTGTTGGCAATGCTCCAGTTCTGGTTTATGGAAAACGTACATACTTATCTAATCATCTCCCTTCTCTGTATTAGTACATTGCTAACTTATAATACTTTTTTTTTTTTTCAAGCACAGATGTTACCACTCTTTGTCTTGTACCAAAGATGATCTTAACATACAAATCATCACATTGGCTTTGATGAAAACCTCTCTAGCAGAGGATGCTACCTGGTCATCCTGTAAGAAGAATAGTGTTTTTATAGCTTTATGTATATTTTCCTGCAGGGGATTTGGGTCCATCTTTCTTCCCTTTCATTCTCCATGCTCACTTCTCCTTGCATATAGCCACTGTATGTTTTACACAGTTTTCCCATATAATGACTCTATACAGCAAAACACAAAATTAGGAATAAGCACCTATACAATTGCAGTCTAGACAATTCTTGCTCTAACCGTTGCCTACTTCCTCATTTTCCAAAACTTTAACAGCAAGTCAGCAGATTTATGTTTTAGATAAAAGTCACCTAATTGCATTCCTTGGTTTGAGAAAAATAAACTTACAAAAAGCTCATCTGTCTTGACTACAAAGTGAGTTTACAAAAGAACTTTAGTACAGAAAAATACTGGATGGGGTTCTGAATAGTTTTATTATTGTAATATTTATATAAAATACTTTTAAAAGCATAGGGACTGTTTTCCCTCTTCATATATTTGTAGCATAAATATCATCAATGGTGGTAGGAATGATATCCATGTTTGGAAAATAAACCCTTTAAAGACTATGACTGAAACATACAGAACTAGAAAAAGAATCCCTTAAAGGAGAAATACACTGTTAACAAATGCAAGGATCTAGTGTCTTTTATTAGCCGGTTGCTAGTTCACATTTTTAACACATCAATGGAAACAGGAGTGTTAGCTTTTGATGATCTCACAGTGAGCTATACAAAGCAATATTGATACCAGATTCAAATTTAAATATATGTGAACACCTCCTAAAGAATTAAAAAAAAAGAAAGAAGACTTCTGGAGTCACCTTCTCACAACACCAATGTCTGTATAGACAATGAATTGAATTAAACCTAGTGCACTGAGAGATGGCATTGTATAGGGACTTGTATGTTTGTTTAAATAAAGCTTTTGTTCTAGCAGATACACCCATGATTTGATTGGGCTTTTTTTTGGTGGCAGGTTCTGTTATCTGTCTCTACAGAGGGCAGAACACTGAAATTAAGTATTAAATGAGCAAATGCATTTAGTTCAGCTGAAAATTCCTTCACTACAGAGATAAATACCTTTTATAGTTTAGACATTTATATTTAGGCTTACTGAAAGAGTAAGCAGATAAGCCAATTTCTTGAGACGGTACACTGCGACTACAACTGTATAACTGCAACACTGTAGCTTATTAGCTAAATATTGCTGCCTTTAAAAAAAAATTGAAAAATTGCTACATTCAAAACCCACACTACTAAATCCTGAAGCTGATAAAATAAGCAAATTTCCTATGTTTAGTCTGTAATAACCATGATGGGCTCCTTTCGAACTAACGGGGTTAAAGCCTCCGAGCTGCTTGTCTGAGGAAATCAGAGAGCCCAAAACTAAGAGGAAACAAGCTTGAATGCACAGTGATGTTAGTGGCAGTTGTATGGTGTGATCAGCACATTGCAGGACTGGGCTTACAGCACAATCTTTGAGAACTAAATGAAATATAATTCCACCAGGAAAACCTTCATAGTGTCATCCTGTGCATTGGCCCTGGAAAATCTGTAGACTGTCTTATAGCACCTTTGGTCTAGATCACATATAAATTTTACTTTTTCAGTTATGCTCTTAGCTATTGAACTCTAGATCTTTCAGTCACGTGTCAAAATAAATACTGGCTGACAGCTAAAGAATACCTTTATCATCCCCCATTGCTCACTGACTTCATAGAAACATACCTTTAGTCTTCACAAGAAAAAAGGAGGCTGTGATCTCAATATTTCAACACTTTTATTTACCTTATCTGTAATATAATTAATAGATGACTGCATAAAGATCAAGGTGGCTATCAAAGAAAATGAGACAGCTTCATATGAAACTTGCTCTTTTGAATCAGTCTAGGACTCTATCAAAGCATGTGTGATAATTTCATGTAAATCCCGGTGTTCTGAATCTGTATCTTTTAACCTGTACATACCATTTTTAACACACTACATTTCAAAGACATTCAAAGCTGATCTAATTTGTATTACAGAATTACATTATAATCTGCAAGCAGCACATCATACTGATTTCTTAAAATTAATGTGGAAGCTCATTATAAAGACATCTACAGAGGGCTCATGTAGTCTTTCTCAAAAATACTGTGGCTTAAAACAACCACATTCTGTATTTAAAGTACACCTTTTTCTAGCCAGTCAGATCTTTCTCTGAAGTCTGTATTTTGAAATTCTGCATTTTGAGCATAAACCCAAGATCAAAATATTCAGTGGCATCCAGGATTGTCATTTATAAAAAAACCCTGAATTTTTGGTCTTGAAATATATAAAAAAGTTTTACATTTTTAATTTATGAGATGATGAACTAAGGAGGTTGGTCACCATAGTGGAAATGAAAGCAAGTGATGGACTGAAGTAAAAAGCAGTAATACCAAGTAGGGCTGTCGTAAAGGGAAGTCTCCAGTTGTATTTCTGCTAACTTGTTTATGTGAGACCTAAACAGACTTTTCAAAAGTAACCTAGGATTATAAATTTAATAAACAGACTTAAAAAAAGGGCATGTACTCCTTGCCTTGAAAAACTAATAGATGCTTGTTTACCAGGGAACCATCCTAGATGGAGTACAGCCAGAGACTGCCCTTTTACCAGGTTCCAGGGTGCACCACTTTTTGGAAAAGCATAGCAAAAGTAGTATAGACTTCCAGGCCAATCTATTTAGACATGATATAAATTGTAATCTGACCAGTCTCTAAGTCTGGTTTTAAATTAACATGGAATCATTACACTTGAGCACCCACCCCTGCCAACATTTCTTTACTCACTAACCTCCTGCCTGCCTGAATAAGCAAATTACATCTGCCTATTTTTATTCTCTTTTCCAGATTAGCAGGAACTATCCACACTGCACAAAATAAGAATAGCTAGTAAAAACTAAGTATGAAATATAGATGATGTACATAGCTGACCAGCCTCAAGGTTCATCAAATGATGAAATCAAAAAAAAAAAAAAAGGAAGAGGTCTACCCTGAAAAGACCTTGGCCCTTAAAGTAAATTTAATATGCTGAATACTGCAACTGAAGAAGCTGGAATAAAGCTATCAGATGACCATGACCATGTCCAAAATCATAATCAGATAATCTGAGAACAGAGGACTCTGAGACAGCTGGACGATCACACTTCATGCCCATGTTACTTTCCAGTGGAAGGACTTAAAACCAAATCTTTATATGCTTAGTCTGGCTGATAACATTACTATGAGTTCTCTCAAGAATATGTCTTTATAAAGGGGCAAAGATAACCGGTCCTATTCCTACCCTACCAAATTCCTTCCATATAAATTACTAGGAGTCATAAACCCCTAAAAAATATACTTACCAACAAGTTTACAAGTCTATCTAACTTGTATTAGCTACAGTTAAAGCAAGCCTTGAAAATCTACAAACATAGTACCAAGCAGACCTTTTGTTTAGAACATACAATATAGGAAAAAAATAGACTAGAACAAATATTTTTCAGTCAACTCCACAAAGTTGGTTGTGTGCTATCAGAAGAGAGAGGATCTCCAGAGTGCCTAACCCATGACGAGGATAATTCAGTTTGATAGAACAGTTTACCCATTGTCTCCAAACACCCAAATTTACAGCAAGACAGAACCAGGAGGTTCAGAGGTGAGGACTGCCTAGTAGCTGCCAGGAAATCCAGGAAAAGCAGTGTCTGGATGGAGGAAAAGCGGCTGAATAGGAAAGCCTAAACAAAGTTGACGCACTGTATATCTTAAGGTCATCTTTCTGCATCATCCATCTGCAAGTGAAAGGCATTTGCCTACTGTTTGACTGTGAAAGTACCAGTGTTTTGGGTTCCCACTGTCAAGCACTCAGATTTTTTTTACTCAGTGCAGGTAGATGTTAGATTTAGAGCATCCATTAACAAAGGATTTAGAGCATCCATTAACATGATATGGAGTATTCATTAACAAGGCAACAGGAATAAGGACTGTACAGTGCACAGAGATGTGATAGTACTTTTCCTGCACCTCATACAGGTGATCACAGATGCAGTTTTAGATTTTGTGTTCATCATTGCTATAAAAATTGGCATGAAGTTGTTGGAGATCATGCTCACATAATTGAGGACAAAATTTCACCTGTTACCTTTAATTGGAAGAATGTGCATATCAAGGACAAAGTTTGGTCTCTTAATTCTAGAGAAGGCATTACCAACTTTACAAAGTGAAAAGCATGAAAATTAAAACCTGTGAAAGCTTCCCGTTTCACCAAAGGAGCCCACTAATAATATACTTTCTCAACACCAAAACATAATAATCCTGGGATGTATATTAATTGTGGCTTAAAAGAGCAATAAATTACTGAGGTACAGAAACAAACCTGTTACAGTGAAAACATTTTGCACCCCTTGCCAAAAACTATTTAATAATTTGAATGAATCTTTTAAACAAACAGAAATCTAAAGAATCATCCCAGTATCTGAATGCCATGAAATTTGCTGGCCTCTCTTATGAACTCTAAAGGAAAAGCCCTGAAACAACAATTTCTATTCCACCTCTTCCCCAGAGAAAAGGAGTCCAAACAGAGAAATGATCCTTGCTAAAAACAAGTACTGATCTGAAGCTACTAGTGATGTTTCAGCTTTGAGTGCATGCCTTGTTTTTCAGGAAATAACTTAAATCCAGTACAGATTACAGCTATGAAATAAAAAGCAGAGCCACATCTGGCTGTCACATCTGTGCAAAGCAAATCTTACTTTGTTTGGCTTGCCTGATTTATGGGTGCATCTAAATCATCTCAAGGCTATTTCATTTCTCATTTGCATAAAGGAAGCAACAATATTGTATCATTTTTAATTGCTGTAATGTGCAAACAGATTTTGTGCCATTTTACTTCACTGTAGTATCTTTGAAGAATATCTAAACCAAGGGGAAACAGTGCACAAATATGTATTTTCCCGATTTCAAAATAAAACATCAATCTTGCAAATAAAATATACATTTAAATCTGCAACTACTGCAAACTATAAAATTATGTATTCCATTATATAATACATAATATATATATATTTAAAGAAGTTATATATAAAAATTATTAAATCAAATGAGGGAAAACTGCTACATCATTTTTATGAGAACAAGTCTCGGTCAGATTTTCAGCTTTGTAAATGAATTACATGGATTAATGGGTTCATTGTAAGATAATGGACTCATTAAGTTACAAGCCTTAAAATTAGGCTGTCAATCAAATTCAATGAAAAATTTCAAAATATTTTCTGTTTTTTACAGTATTGAAGGTGGAAATAAAAAATTAAAATATTTTCACTAGAAACTCCAATTGAAATATTTTTACCAAAATACTAAGCTTTACTGCAGAATATATTTTTATTGCAACTACCTTGTTACTGTCTATATTCACACTCTATCAAATACATAACATTAATGTTATATACGTTTTATATTTCTATGTACTTATTATTACTAATACTTATAAGCAGGTCAAGGAGAAGCTTCCATGGTCCTGATGTATTACTGAGTTTAATTCAAGCTCTGCATGAATCCAAATCTCTCTTGTTGTGGCTTTTTTAGTGGTATCATGGACTTAGTTGTATAGATGTCACTATGGAACACTAAGTTTTTCTTTTGCAAACAGTTACACGTATAGTTAATTTTGCACATATAGTCTGCCTCAATAAATCACTAAAGCACACAGCCAACTTTACACAAACGCTTCAGTTCATTCTTACTCAACAAAGCAGTGTGGTGGATTAGGTTCATTAACTGCCCCACTAAAGTTAAGGGGAGTATGCCTATGCATAAAGCCAAACAACTGGACCCAGTATAAATATATTGATCATTTCACCTCTATTGCAAGAAGAAAAGACATCAAAGAAAATGTTAAGACTGAGAAAAGAAGAATCACAAACAAAGCTTGACAAACGGAAAAGAGGCATTTATAATATTGTAGAAATTCAGACTGCTGATTACAAAGGGCATGTAGAAAAGGATAGGAGGAAAACAACATAAAGTGGATATATCAATAAAAACGGTAGATGCAGCTACAATACACTGTAAAAGAAGTAAGTTGTCTGTGTAACAGGAAAACCTATGAACATCTTTGATTATACTAGCTTAAGTTATTCATTGTCTGTAATGGGAAAATGCTGAGAATTATTTTAAAACAAACTGTAATTTGGAGGTTAGATCAACAATGACTTTTAGATGTCATAAATTATTACTTCTTTGAAGAAACAGGAAAAGGAAGATCACATCATAGTTACTCAAACAGACAATGTACACAGTGAGGAAAGCCCCTTGGGATTAGTACAATGGCATTTGTAACAGAAGTCCCATATTTAGCAATAGTTATTATTTTTTTATAAAAGACACCTTTTCTCATATATTATGAGACAAAACTCATGTACATAATATTGTTTTGTAATGGATTCTCTAGAAAAGGTCACACAACTTTTGCATATTTGCTTCATTCATACTGCAAATACATTCTATCACGAGCCTCATTTCTCTAATGCTGTAATGTTGCTTTCATTTCCTCCATGCTCCAACAAGACTATGTTGAAAGAATATACTTTAAAATGCTAACAATTTAGCAGAACCACTGCAATAATTTGAAAGTATGTGGACAGATTTGAAAAATATGAAGATAAAATAATTAAGAGAGTCAAAACCCACACAGTCATTTCATGCAATATGTTCTTCATGTGAATGGATGTTTTCTTTCGCTCAAATTAAAGATATGGAATGTTTGACAATAGACACGAATGACATTTGGACCAGATTAAAACCGTATTGGCTTACAAAATCAGATTCAGACCGGAAAGAGAAGATACAGGTTACGTAATTCAGAAACAACAGACAACAATTTCTAGTGTGATACAGCTGTTGTACTTCAGTTCTGAAGTACTGGTAATTGCAAAGGGGTAGAATCTTTTTCCAAGTGCAAAAACATCTTACACAGAGGAAACAGTTAAAATAACCTCAAAACACTTAAAAGCTGACCTATTTAAAATGGTCCTCGAATGGTTCAACTTTTAGAATGTTCATTGCAGAAAACACTGAACACTGAAAATTAGAGTGAAAAACTATTTTCCTTGAGATTTCAGATATATAATGTATCTTTACTGATAGAAACACATATTTACATATCTTCAGAGATTTCAAAGATAAAAATTCCACCTTCATGTAGATGAGAATTATCATAAGGAAAGCAGGAAGAATATATTTCATACACTTTTGAACTGTAAGGTCTCTGATGCAGGAACTATCCGCTCTTCTGTTCTTATGTAATATCTAACATAGCAGGGCTTTGGTTTTGGTTAGTTCATGGCAATACCATAGTAAATAAGATTAAGTTAAAATAATGAGAGCAATCTGGAGGTTTTGGTTCACTTTGTTTTGGAAGAGGCAGGAAAGTTCCAGTTCTGAATGTCAATGTAGTTCCAGTAAGCACTTAAGCACCACTTAATCTGTGGGACTTTAGGGAAACCTTCATGTTACACAGACTTGGAATGCACTTTTTGCACAGTGATGAATTGTACCCAATCTTCTCATTCTGTAACATCTTCCACCTTGAACTGTTTTTGTCCTTCCCTCCTGCCCTCCTCTCAGCAGTCGGGCAGATAGATGTACAAGGAAATTGAGATTATCCATTCCATTTCCTTGATCTCAGGTTGGGTTAACTTCACTTTTGGTGTTGAAAATGTTTGCCTAATCTGCTTTTAAAAACTAAGATTTCTATTTGTCTCTCTGGGAAACTGATTCCTGCTCTTACCTGGTCTTCCCACTAGGAAGCTTTATTTGTAGTCTGGAGCTTAATTTCTTCTCCCAGTTTAAAGCCTTTATTTCTTCCCTACCCACACTCAGTGTGGAGAGTTGCTTATTCATTTGCTCTTCTCATTCACATTTCCACATCTGATACTAATTACTCTGTATACTTTCTTCAAACTAAACAACCCCAACATTTCAAACATTCTTTGTAAGTATCATCTCTCAGACCTGTAACTGTTCTTCATTGCCTTCTCCTTATAAGCCTTGTTTGAACAATGCCCCATACCAGGGACAAGAGACAACTCTGGCTGAGGCTTTGCATGTTCTGGGAAAAGACACCTACTTACCCCCTCCCAGTGTGCTGTTTGCCTTTTTGAAATTGGCAATATCTGTCTTCTTATTCACTAGTGAAAATAAAATTTTCCAAAACATTTCAGCACACTCTGGTCCCTGGTTTGCTGTCTTACAACTCTGTATTTTATGGATATCAAGACCCGTATCTCAGCCACACACAAAGGCTCCTCATCTTGTAGAAGAAAATGAGACACGTTTGATTACTATGTTAGTGTTTGTTTGTGTCCATATTATCTTCCTTCTTTCTACAAATTTTGTAGTTCATATGTATGAGTGAAGTTAAACTGAGTGCTTGTAATTCTTATTTTCTTCCTGCACTTTTAAAGATGAATATTATTCGTCCTATATTAGTCTTCTGCAAGCTCCCTTAATGTGACAAGTTTTCCAGAAGGACTTCTAACGCCTCTCACATTAGTGAAATTATGTCTTTACGTATTTTGGAGTGGAAATGGGCTTAAAAAAATTTTGGAGTGGAAATGGGCTTAAAAAAAAATGGGCTTAAATTGACTTAAAATCGTGTAAATAATTTTAGCAATCTCAGGCTTGTTCTTATAGAGTCAGTTCTGCAGCCTGACTCCTTATCCTTTTTGTCATGAGCATTAACTACATAGCCTGTTTGACTGAACCTGACCTTTTTAGTGAAGACTGAGGCAAAAAAGACATTAAAATTACTTTCAATTTCTTGGTATCATATGTTGATATCTTCCTGCTCCCTTGGGAATTGGCCAGGCTTTTTGCTAGTGTTCTTACTACTTATGTTTCTTGCCAGCAGTCATCTGTTCTGAGCCCTGGCTCTTCTATTCTTTTCCTCATGCTCCAACTATTCTTTTAAGCTACTTCATAAATTACTTAGTTTTTACTTCTCTATTATTCTTTCTTAAATGTAAGTGATTGGAAAAATCATTATCACTAATTTCACTTTCTGTCCTTCATCTGTCACAATGTAATTTACACTTGTGCCTGTGATATAATTTTTAAAGCAATAGCTAACTTTTCAGAACTCAGTTTTTACCTTGTTAGATTTATTTTCCGTAAGAGTTTACCTACAAAGCTCTGAGTTTATCAGTCTGCTTTCACACATTTTTTTGTCTTAGTATTCTGTTTTCCCTCTCTTTCTTCCTAAGAAATAATGAATTTTGTCATTTCATTGCCAGTCTAATCAAAGTTGCCTTTCATCTTCAGATTTTCATATAGTTCCTTCCTGTTGAAGTGAATCTAGAAAGTCCTCCTTCCCTGCTTCTTGTTCTCTTCCCTATTTGTATTCCAAAAAGCGGTGAGACATTTACTTCTTGCTTTATTCTTTTCTCAGCAAATGTCTGAATAAAGGCCACTGTCACTGTCAAATTTTCAGGTGATTCTGCTCATTGTTAAAAATAAGCAAACTGCCTTAATTTACTTAATTTTCCTAGGGGTTGAAAATGAAAACACCTAATAAACAAAGACTTGGGACCATGATTTTCCATCATATGAGAGGCCTGTCTTTTCTTTACAGCCAAAAGTGCTTGTCAGAAATGGTACTTGACAGCTTCTACTACTCTCTCTCCCCTCCACACTTTGATTTTCACCTTGTACAATACTTAAGCTTCAATTAGACACAAGGTGTTATGCCTGAGACCACTTAGATACCCATCAGAAAGGTTACAACCAAGCACTGCTGCTGTGGAGACCAAGGACAGAAAAACTGTTTTGGTTATCAGATCCGCTGGAAAAGGTTTCATGGTAGCTGCAGGCTAAAATCATGAACTATAAGCAATGTGATTATGAAGTAGATGGAAAACAAACTCCATGGTTACCCAGCTCCCTCATTATGATCAGATCACTTGGCACATCACTGCAGAGAACTTTACTTTGGAAAAAGACTACGTTTTTCATGAGTAGTTCAATAAAAGAAACTATTTTATAGGTTCAGGAGATGGTTGAGGGGGTCAGAAGGAAATAATTTGTTTTTATTTTGCTTTAGAAATTAATTCCAATTTTTATAGCAATTTACAACAAATTCCTGCACATTAAATACAGAGCACTAAAGCAAAAGCTAAAAACAGTATGTATTAGTATTTTTGGAATGAAAATTAAAACGTGCTGCCACTTTTGCAGTCCAAGTCATTATGTTTTATGGCTTAGGTTAACATTGTGCTATAAAATATAGTAAATAACTGTTAAAAGCAGTCATTTGCTCAGAATTATTATGAGTTTAATTTTGGGAATGGTTCAACCTACCATTATTTTTTTTTCTGTATACACGGAAAATTTTTGAATTTTACTGCTCAGCTCTAAACTGTGTTCTGTCATACTGAGTGGAGAGTCCATGTTAAGAAGTCAACTTTAAATAAGCCAACAACTACTATGTTTGATGTCACTGCTTCACTTGTAGAAAACTGTATGTGGTAAATATATATTCCTATTTTTAAACCGTCACCTCATATGGGAAAGCTATGTTTGTTCAGAAATCATGCATAGCCAAGGAAGATGACAGGTCTTTTTTTTCTAACCAATTAATGTAATATACCAGGAGTCTCAGCATGAGATAATAGTCAGCTCCAACTGACTTTCTTGCTAAAAACTCTTAAAGGTCCAGTCTTTCACATAATCTCTTCCTAATTAAGAACAAAAATAATGACAGTTTACAAGCCATATTAGGATTCTGGAATGCTTCAAATATGTATAACCAGACTGTTAAACAAAGGAATTAAATATTAGGATTATAGGTGTCCTGAACTAGGCCAGGCCTCTGTGAGTTTCTTCTTTTGATCCAGTACCAGATTGTAAGATACTGAAAGCTTATTTTTGGTGTGTCTGTACTCTCCTTACATATGTGCTGCTTTGATTTTCATTTACTATCATAGTACCTCTGTGTTAGGGTATTTCATTATCACTCCAGCTCATCTAACACATCAGTAAGAATTTTAAGCTGTCCAGCATCATTGTACTGTAGTTTTCCATCTGATGGTTCAGAGAGGTTGGACGTACATTTTTCTATGTGGTTCATCATTCCAATGAGTCTGCAAGACCCTTTCATAATTGCTGGAGGACAGATTTAGGGATTCGCCCAGACTGTGTTGTGAACTGCCCATACAGTTTACTATATGCACTTCTCTTCCTGGAATGTTACTTTTATTGCTCCTTCTACTCCTTGTGACTTGCCGCAACTGCTCTTGCTCTTTGTCTTAAGCCACCAGTTACAACCTTATACCACTTTTCCCAAAGCAAGATGTCATTTTTGCAGACCTAATATAAGTTCTAGAGCAGGAAATATATTTTCATGTGAAGTGTCACTGGTACTGAATATAAATCAATTTAAAGAAATGGTGCTTTTCCCGGCAGTGTTAAACAGATGTCCCATTTTTTAAGCACTCCAGTTGAACCTCCCTGATTAATCAAACTTAGAAAAACAAGTGATGTCAACAATTGCTCCAACAACTTCCCTTTCCCTTCCTGCTTTAGGACAATGACAAATATTTCTCTTTAATTCAGCTCTATGTATAAATGTGAGATCTGTTTTTTTCACCTACAGACTTATTTCCTTTGTTTCTCTTGTCATGCTATAATTTCCAGAGTTGTGATCTTATTAAACTTAATTTCCATTCTCTGTCATAAGAAGGAAGGTTTCTCCTATGAGATGCATATATCCTGGGGCAACTGGTCTAACTTTATTCCCTGAAGCATGACATTAAAATCCTCTTCAGATGTTAGGATTCTAGCCCTATCGGACTTGAGATGTTTCACAAACTGATATTCTTCCCTTGGCACCCCAGCAAACTGTAATTCTTTTCAATTCTATTCACCCAAACACTTTTTCGTATTCTTTGTGCAAATAAGTTCTCCACCTTATGTGCTTTGTTTCAGATACATACATATTCCTGCTTGTGGCTTTTCTTTTAGTGTTTATATTGTGGTTTCTGTTACTATGTTGGCTGCTGTACTGTCCTCCTTGGCACTGAGAAGCACTCCATTTGCTTTGAGGCTAAGTGCAGATTGTAACCTTGTGAAGAAATTGTCTCACTATTCATATGCCTACAAACACCATCAGCAAGTTTGCAGATGACACCAAGCTGTGTGGTGTTGTCGATACACCAGAGGGATGGGATGTCATTCAGAGGGACCTGGACAGGCTGGAGAGGTGGGCCCAGATGAACCTCATGAGGTTCAACAAAAGCAAGTGCAGGATTCTGCACCTGGGAAGAAAAAATCCTCAGTATAAATACAGACTGGGGGATGAGGTATTAGAAAGCAGCCCTGAGGAAAGGGACTTGGGGGTGCTGATGGATGAGAAGCTGGACATGAGCAGGCAATGTGCTCTCGCAGCCCAGAAGGCCAATCACATCCTGGGCTGCATCAAAAGAAGTGTTGCCAGCAGATCCAGAGAGGTGATTCTGCCACTTTACTCTGCTCTGGTGAGACCTCACCTGGAGTACTGTGTGCAGGTCTGGAGCCCTCAATATAGAAAGGACATGGACCTGATGGAGCGGGTCCAGAGGAGGGCCACCAAAATGATCAGGGGGCTGGAGCACCTCTCCTATGAGGACAGACTGAGGGAGCTGGGGTTGTTCAGCTTGGAGAAAAGGAGGCTCCGGGGAGACCTCATAGCGGCCTTCCAGTACCTGAGGGGGGGCTACAGGAAGGCTGGGGAGGGTCTGTTTACAAAGGCCTGCAGTGACAGGACGAGGGGCAATGGTTTTAAGCTGGAGAAGGGGAGATTTAGATTGGATATTAGGAAAAAATTCTTTACCATGAGGGTGGTGGAACACTGGAACAGGTTGCCCAGGGAGGTGGTTGAGGCCCCTTCCCTTGAGATATTCAAGGTGAGGCTCGACAAGGCCCTGGGCAACCTGGTCTAGTTGGGGGTGTCCCTGCTGACTGTGGGGAGGTCGGACTAGATGACCTTTGGAGGTCCCTTCCGGCCTGGACCAATCTATGAATCTATGAATAAGACCAAGTGAACCAATGAACAAGTGCATGTCAGAGTCTATAATTTCTAAATGCGAGCAATTGATTTTGTTATGTTTCACACTACTTAAAAATTTGCTTTCAAACCAATGTACTGCTTACTAAGCTAGTTCAAGCTTGCTCTGTCTCACAGTTTTTCTTCCCTTCTAAATTTTGCATTAAGAATTGCAGAGTATTTCACTAACTAGGGAAAATTTTATCCATAACACCAGATTAGCTGGTGATGAGGTTATACCTACAGACATGCATAATGTAGATAAATGTGTAAAAACCTCTCACTGACTGAGGAAGTTTTCCATTTCATAGGCAAGAGCTTGAGCCAGTGAGCTGCTGTGCAAAAATTGGCTGGGTGACAAGTCAGTGATACAGGCTTCCATGAAGGAGGCAGTGTTTTAAACAGATCCTTCTTTTGTTGTTTCTTATTAGCTAGTTTAAATGCCTTTGTGCTCAACGTGCTGCTTACTATGAATCCCAATCCATTCACTTCACTTTGACTAGTTAATTTATGTACTTAGGAGTTTCAAATACTTCATTTGACCTTGTAAATTCCATTCCTGGAGCTGGGTGCCAAACTTCAAAAGTTGCAGAGCTGAACTTTACAAAAGAAGTTGCTTTTATGATTTCAGAGCTTCAGCTTTGAGCTCTTGATAACTTTCTGGTGCAGGCACCTTTTGTTTTGTATTTTGGTTCATTGGCCAAAACACTGTCATAATGAATTCCCTCTACTTAAGAAATTCAGCTATAGTAGCTTCATTCGTGACAGCTGAGCTGGTTAAATTAAAACACCACTGTCATAGAGTCTACTGGAGGATAAAAAGTAATATTTTCTTTCTTTCTTTTTTTTTTTTTTTTTAACACAAAAATGCCTGCTATGTGGGAAGAGGTATTATGCAAAATCCCACATAAGAACACTAAAAATTTATATATGTTGCTTAGTTAACAGTAAATACACGCATGTACTAGAAAAAATTAGTTTTGCATACGAATCAACTGTCTGTGCTGTGTTGGAGACACAAGTGAAAGTAGAGCCTATTCATACAGGAACGGTCATCACTGGACATCAGTGGACAGGAGAAGAGCTACAGATGTCATCTCTCTGGACTTCTGTAAGGTCTTTGACCCAGTCCCCCCCAATATCCTCCTCTCTGAATAGAAGAGATGGATGGACTGTTTGGTAGATAAGGAACTGGTTGGATGATTGCATCCAGAGGGTAGTGGTCAACAGCTCAATGTCCAGCTGGAGATTGGTGACAAGTGGTTTCCCTCAGGAGTCCATACTGGGACCAGTATCTTCATCCGTGGCATAGATAGTGGGATAGAGTGCACCCTCAGCAAGTTTTTGGATGACACCAAGCTGAGTAGTGTGGTTGACATGCCTGAGGGATGAGATGCCATCCAGAGGGACCTAGACAAGCTCAAGAAGTGGGCCCGTGTGAACCTCATGAGGTTCAACAAGGCCAAGGACAAGGTCCTACACCTTGGTTGGGGCAACCCCTGATATCAATACAGGCTGGGGGATGCAGGGATTGAGAGCAGCCCTGCCAAGAAGGACTTGGGGTACTGGTGAATGAAAAGCTGGACATGGGCCTGCAATGTGTGCTCACAGCCCAAAAAGCCAGCCGTATCCTAGGCTGCATCAAAAGAAGCGTGGTCAGCAGGTCGAGGGAGGTGATTCTGCCCCTCTACTCCGCTCTGGTGAGACCCCACCTGGAGTACTGCATCCAGCTCTGGAGTCCTCAGCACAGGAAAGACAGGGATCTGTTGGAGCGGGTTCAGAAGAGGGCCACAAAAATGATTAGAGGGTTGGAGCACCTCTGGTATGAGGAAAGGATGAGAGTTGGGGTTGTTCATCCTGGAGAAGAGAAGGCTCCAGGGAGGCCAAGGGGGGTTATAAGAAAGATGGGGATAAACTTTTTAGTAGGGCCTGCTGTGACAGGACAAAGGGTAATGGTTTTATACTAAAAGAGGGGTAGAATTAGACTATGAGCAACAGGTGTATTCACAGATGATATGTCACTTAAAAGTAGCACGTTAGTTCTCAAAATAGGTATAAATGAACTGCATGTACTACACAGGACATTACTCCTATATAGGGCTTTATCTGTCATTAGTTGTTAACACTGATTTTCTTGGCGAAGCTTAGATTTTAAGATTTCTGTAACAAATTGCAAGATTTCTAGAAGAACCACTTGATTATGACCTCAAAAAATAGTTATCTACAGGCACAACTGTAGAGCCACAAATATACAGATATTACTAGACTTTAAGGTCAGAAGAATATACTTATCTAAATTTCATTGAAATAAAGATTCAAGCACCTTGTTTACCTCCAAACAAAGTACATAACTTCTAGTTCTAGAAGCATGTTGTATGCCAACTTTTGAGGAATAGAGAACACTCAAGAAACAATGGAAGCAACTGAAATCTTTTTGTCCTAGACCCAAAATGGAATTTAGGCATCTAATTTGAATAGAGCTAAATCAGAATTTAGAAATTTAATTCTAAAATTAAGCCCAGCCATGCTGAAAAGCCTCTTCAGTTTTCACTGAACCCTGAAAGCACCCAGATTCTAGAGAGCATTCAGATTTACTTTCCCAGGTAACTACAGTCCTGCTTCTGTTGCTTTGCCTGGAGCCCTCTTGATGGTGATGAGTAAGCACAGTGCCTGGAGAGGAAGAGGCATTGCAAGGATCTACTTCATTCTTTTTCTTCTCCTGTTAGCATGATTATAGAAAGGTTTGGTGTTAAATCAGCTAATACACAATGTCACAACTTAATCTTCACTATATATGTTTATTTTCAGCTTTAGTGGATTTTTCATCCTTTTAAAATTTTTCTTCTCTCACTTGTAAGAGCATCTCTGGAGACACTGTAGTTTTTTCTGTCCTTATGTATTTCCCTCCACTTATAGACCAGTAGTACGGTGCTATACTCCATGCTCTTTGAACTAACCTCTAACATATACTGATTTAAAGTCTGCTTCAGCTCTTCCATGTTCAAAGTGAGTAAGTGTTCTCTTTTGTACCCAGAAGACAAATGAATGCCAACAACCTGTAACTGCCTTTGATGCTTGACCTCTGTATTGAAAGTTTGTGATAGTGTCTCTCTGAAGCAATATAAACACAGAGAGATCATCTCAGTTGCTTCATAGCCTAAATGTATGCCTTAAACTGAAAACATCTCTCTGAGAAGATAGTAAATTTATGTAACTGCATGAATTGTGCCGAAGCACTGCTGTTGCAGGCTTGCATTCAGGGCGTCACCACCAGAGACATGAGAATATTACACATGGCGAAGGAGGGAAAGGAACTTAGTTTTTCTTGCAGCCCGAGTAGCAAAGTCAAATAGTACTGTAAAAGTACTTTTTACAGGCAAAAAACCAGAATAGTGTAATCAGCTCCTCACTGTTAGGTCAAGCAGAAAATGGGGTTTTTTTAGCTGTTTTGTTCAGAACAGAACTCAGAAGTATATGAACTTTTGAATTCTGTGTTCCTTTGATAAATTAGAGATTTGGCGATGGGTGAGACTTCAAGAATCACTTTTATTTTCCTCTGCTACCATGAGAGAAATGGGTGGCCAAAAATTGTCTGGCATTCCCTGGTTTTTCTGGTTACGTCATGAGGAAGAAAGTATAAAGCATGAAAGAAAAACTGCCTCTTTTCTCTCTTTCTGTCAGCCGTGGGAGAAAATGTCAGCTATGGAGCCTGGAAGTACTTTTTTCTTTAAACAAGCTTGTATAACTGAGCTTGCTCTGACCTTAAAAAAGTATAGTACCATTGCTTTTGTCCACTTGCTTTTTTTCTAAGTAACTTCCAGGTGAGCTGACCATGCTTTTAAGGTACATAGTGACAGACCCATATTCTCTGGCAAAATGTAGTTCATTCAGAATTCCTCTGGTCTGCTCTCATTGCTGCCTCAGGCGGAGCTACATCAGTGCACGAACACTGGTTAGGACTTGTTCATGTGCAGTTCCCATGTCCGGCAAATAAAACACAGGATGAGCCAATCTCTGAAGACAGAAATTGCTCAGGAAACAAAATTAATACTTCATCTTTCACAAACAGCAGGCAACTAGAGAACCAGCATCTTGTGAGACTGTGAAACTGTACAGAATTTGTATGGTGAGGGGCATGTGGGATGAATACGCCCCAGTAAATCCCTATAGGTTCTTTAAGGAAGTATGCAGATATAAGGGTTTGCCCTCCTCTGTGAAGATGCTGAAATTTTTATAACCTCTGCCTCATGCTACCTGATCACAAGAAATTGTTTGATGGTACACAGGGAACCAATGTTAATTTTGAGCAGAAATGTACAAACGGAAAGTGGGCATACTAGAAAAATTTCAAATGCTGCAAGAACATGATAGACATCCAACTGAGTGAGACCAGTGTCCTACACCGTACCCTGTTTCTAACACTGGGCGATGTATTTAGCCAGAACACGTGAGTTTGGCCACCTGCCTTTTTCCTCTCCTGGGATTCAGGGCCATTGGATACATGTTACATATGGATATGGGATGGGGTATACATCCCTGCATATTCTCTCTAGTATCTTGTTTATGGAACTGTGTCTCTGGGTTTGTCTAATCTCTTTTTGAAACACTGATACTATCTGTCTGCACAATTTCCTGTATCAACACATTTCAAAAGTTCGCTACCTGTTCAGTTCAAAAAAAATAATTTCTTCCATCTGCTTTAGATGATCTCTTACTAGATTCAGTGAGAGCTCTGAAATACTAGATTTTAGGAATTTGCTTAATAATGATTCTCCACTGATCTTACTCCATCATTGTCATGATTTTATAAACTTCAGTTGTATTTCCCTTTAACCTTCTCTCCAAAATGGAGTTCCATCTTTATTACTTTTTTTTGTTTTGTTTTGTTTTTGTTTGTTTTGTTGTTGTTGTTGTTGTTGTTTTTTCCTCTCAAGGCAACTGCTTTATTCCTGTAGCCATTTTCATTGCCCTTTTTTGTACTTTTTTTGATTTCAACCTGTCTTTCAATGATTCTTGAATGTCAGTTAGGGAATTCTGGTACTCAGCATCTGAAACTATCATCGATGGATTAATGAATTAAAGCCTTATTCTGTTGATCCCTTAGTTCTGTAATATTTCTCTTCACATCCGGAATCACAGCATAATCAGCACATTTGCTGCCTTGCCAAATGTTAATACTATTTAGTAAGTGCATGCTTGTGTGAGTATCAGGAATGAAAAAAGCTTATTAAAAAATTCAGTCACTAAAAATCCAGCTCAGCTTTATTTCCTGGAAAATATTCTTTCAATACTTAGTCTTTTTATTTCATTCATTTTGTTTGATATCTACCAATGATTTTAATAGAGATTTACTAATAAGAATGTACACTGATATATAGAACTTACAAGAAAATGTTGAAGAATATTATTGTCAAAGGATTTTAAAATTCACAGACACAAATATCTGGAATCTGGAGCTGAAATCTCACTCAGCTGACCTAGAGCAGAAATAAATTCAGTGAAATATTTGGGCAATCATGACCATATAATTCCCTATTATTACAGATTTCCAAATAATTATTTCAGAATAAGATACAGCCATGAATGAATCATATGAAAAATTAATTGATTAATTTAAAATAAATAAATCTGAGAAAATTATGAACTGTTCACAGACAATTTGCCAACAGAAAAAGGAAAAATTTATCTTATAATTTATTTACTATGAATAATTCTCCTAACTCTACATGAGTCACTGGTGCTCTGAGCATCCATTATTTATATGCTTTTTTGTTTTGTTTGTTGTTTGGTTTTAGTAAAATCACTCAAGTTAAAAATGGGAAAACATAAGGTTGTTCAGTGTAATATACCATCTGAAAATTCAACCAGTGTGTCTGCCATCTTTCAGAAGTTCAGCCGGCTAAATTTCAGCTGTGACCACCACAAAAGCATAGCTTCAATTTCTTTCCCCTTTAGTCTCTGCCCACACCAGACCCAGGCTGCTTTACTCACTTGAATTCAGGCCTAACGACACAGGAAAATTTCAGAGTTATAAAGGAAATCTTGAACGTTGACACAATAATAGATGTAATTTACATGGACATTAAGCATGCGGACGTGCTACCATTGTTATCTCAGAAGAAGGAAAATTTCATCCAGTATTTCACTGGATAGCTGCACCAAAACAGTCCCAACAATTTTGCATAACCCAGGCTTTGTTTATGCATTTCTGCTTATGTAGACAGTATAAATTAAATTATGAATAGCAGACTTTGCACACACCTAAAATTTCTTCCTAAGTCAAACTGAATGTAGGAAAAAGATCATGACATCTGTTATGCTAAAAGATAATTGAACAACTTAATGAAATGAAATGATCTGGACCTAATCTTTATTCCTGCTTGGCTCCTACAAGGGCACTGAGGAACTGACACCCTCAAGACCGAGTCAAATATATTCCAAGAACACCATTCTACTCTGCCATCTTCCCTGACTCATGTGCCAGCTTTAGGATCATTGAAGGGATAGCTTAGAAATGTTAATAGTGGATCCAGTGGTGGAGGAATAAGGGAAAAGGTTAATGGGGCAGCTAAAAGTCTTTTCCCAGATGTAGACCTGGATTTATTATGTGATCCTACATACAGGTGTTCCCATGGTTCATGACCGCATTCAGGATGAAGACTTGAACCCTGTTCCCTGTTCCCATCTGCACACAAGCTGCTTTTATTCCTGTCATTCATCCTGAGGCAGCTACCAAAAGGGTTACATCAAAACATCGCTGCAGGGGCCTCTAAGATTGTCTACAGTGCCATCTTGAAACAAATTATCCACCAACTCTGATGCCAGACATCATCCTTCCTCTATCTCATCTTGTGTCACGCATTTCTCCCACACTATCCAGCTTTGCCTGTTAACTCTCATTCTCATAGTGATTATCATCTTGTGCCAAAACAAAACCTCTCAAGCTTGGGATGGATACGAGAGGAAATGTCTGTGAATGAGAGGCTCCCTCTCCCTGACAGCCTTTAGCTCAGCAGATGCTACCTCATTCAGGCAATCTTTCTCCAGAACCAAGCAGAACGCTTTTCACTGGGAACTTCACTATGAAGTCAAATCACTTGAAGGTCAATTTTTTTTCATTAAAGCCACACAAACTGCACTGCAAAATCATAGGCATCTGTTTAACACTGCAGATATACATAACCAGGACAACTACAAATCATTGGCTTTGTGATTATATATTGGCTAATTTCAATGTATTTCATGATGGCACACTTGCCAAAACCAGTTTCAAGATGTTAGCCTAACAAGTACTGCCTGCAATAATAAAAGGACTCCTTTTCCCAATCAGTCAGAATTATTAAAATGAGAGTCTTAATTCTTTAAAGTGAGAAATGCAGGTAAACTATTCAAAAGATGCTTGGCAAGTGATTTCTTTATTATTATTATTATGTTACTGAGTGAGATGTCTGGATTTGTGCATTTTTCATGGTTTTCATCCGAATCCAGATTCCAAATGCTCTGTCAAGATTTAAAATCCAGGAAATAAGTCCATTACTGTTCTCAGTAGGTGCCACTTATGTGCCTCTGCATTGCGTCTGTCAAGATGAAAGGGCAATCAAAAAAGTGTTTGGCCTCATCCGTGCAATGTTTCTCCACGGTGCAGAAAGGAAATTCTTAGGCCAAATGAGTAAACTGGATACCAGTTATACTGAGACCCCCAAATAATATCTTTTCTGAGGAAAATTCACACATTACTATGCACACTGCTCTCCAGGGAGCATGTTGTTTCAGTTTTGGAAAAGATGACAAAAAGTATTGAATTGCAAAGGACCTAAGGAAAAACACAGGGATCCAGCTCATAGGTTTTGATTAACCCTCTGTGTTAATAGTCTGATACTAAGTAATCTGATTTTTAAATTTTATATGTCATCTGATTCATAAGTTTTATATATGTATAAATATATTTATATACATATATATATTTATTTGATCCAGAAAAAAATATTTCAAATGCAAGCAGAAATAAGCTATGATCACTGAAAATTACCATAACCATTTAAGTTCAGCTTTGTGTTACAGTATGGGAAAAATGCTACATTTCGCTTACCATGTTAATTTTAGCATCATAGGTTTTGTGTATTCAGCCTTGTCTGAGCTCCAGTTATTTGTTGCAGACTGAGGTAGAAATAGAACAAGAATCAAAACTTGGGTAAATTTCTTATCTCTTTTAGTGCCAAAGTCAAATTACAGGAGATCTTACTGCTCTAACAGGTTTTCTTGTAATTATAAAGATTTATTGGCACTTTAAGTAAGGTCTTGGTTTCCAGTGCTTATAACTCCACAGCTTTAACCCCTGATCTGATATTTTTGCATTTTGAGTGTCCAAATTTGTCTGATTTTTTTGGTATGGGACAGAACAAAAGGAAGGTGAGATAGAAAGGTGGAGCAAGGGCAGGTATGGAACTGAGAACTCTGTCACTCCTGAAAGTGAAGTTGTGTTTTCCCTTGTTAAAAAATGAATTACCTTTTAAGTTTGGTTTTTTTTTTTTTTTTTTTGTTCTAAAAATGAATGTGCTGATCCTCACTGTGGTCATCTCTTCATCTCGAGTCCACTTTCTTTGGAGCAAAGCCTTGAAGTTTGGCAAAAGAATATAATTGTGTTATACATACGCTTTTGCCAGTGCCAGTAAAATCTACTCAGATTTGGCCATGCTTTCAAGCTTGTTTTAAAAGTAAAATTTTCCATTCTCTGCTACTGGCAAATATCTGTGAAAAACATCCCATTCTTACTTCTGTGTGGGGAGACAAAAGTCTCCATGCATACCCGTGGGCTCCCGTGATAGTGTTCCATGCATACTCTAGGCCAGCTCATCAGCAGGATGGGGACAATGCAAGCATCAAAATAATGCCATGGAGTAACAGGGGAGGAGGAGGTCACTACATATTTTGAAAAACTAGAAAATTGCAGGCAAAACTACACTGAAAAACATTATCAAGGCTGTGAAGTCAAAGACTGAAGTTAGGTACTGCCACACTTGGAGCTGCCTGAGCAACCTTAGTTTAGTTCCTATCCGTATACTTTATGGCATAGAACTAACAAAGCAGTTGTCAGACAACTAAAAAGTCAAGATGGCCTTATATTTTAGCATTTGAACTCTGCATTGGCATCTAACATCAAGGTATCAACCTCCACAAAGTGCACAGGGGAAGCTGGATGTATGGATATCTGTGTGTATGTATGTGTTGCAATATGACAATACCGGCTCTGACTTAGCTTGCTCTTGGATATACTCTGACATTAAGGAACCAATTCATACAAACCTCTTGTTATCCCTTTCTAAGATTTTCTAAATATTTGCATGTTATTTTGAATGTACAAAAGACTTAACTATGACAGAGAAACAATTCTTCACCACCAGTTGTAGTTTACCTGATGCTACAAGTGAAAAGCATGTGAAGAAAGCTCTTGAAAGAGAAATACACAGTTGATAAAGAATTGCAGAAACAATGTAAGACCCCATTGCAAATTGAACTCTCCAAACATGCAGCAGCCATCTGAACGAGATTAATATAAGAATTTGAACTTTTTATGAAAGTAAATGGAGCTACAGAAAAAACTGAGGAAAATGGGAATTTTTTTTTTATTATTCTTATTAAGACCGTGACATTAGATTTGCTCAAAAGTTTTCCATTAAAATGATCAAGAAGAAGCCAATTATCAGACAGCACTACAGAAATTAAAAGAATGTTACACTAGTAGTGAGAATGTACATAAAGAATTAATCTCAGAAGCGGAGACACTGGCCTCTCATTAATCACCCAATAAGAACATCATGTACTTTGGAATGAGATTCAAAATGTTTGCATGCTGAACAGCCCAATTAGCATCTTGTTGCCTGGAGCTAAGAAGTAGGAATGGGTCAGAACAAGGGTGCATCTTAATTCCTGCAGTTTAACTGCATTGTTATGAGTGAAATGAGATATTTTTATATATTTAGGATGCACAGCTCAGAGCCACCTCATGAAGACAGGTGACTATATGCTGTTTACAAAGAAAAAAGGAGTCAATACTTTTTAAAATCAGCCAGAGAAGGAGCTCCTCCTGACTACAGAATCACTTTTCATGAGAAACCAATAATTCTGGAGCATATTAAATGTGTTTTGAGAGCACTGGCTGAGGCAAAGCCCTTGGATATGTCAGCAGACAAATGCATGGCTTCTAGATACTGACAAGAGCATCGGTGCAAGCCGGTTGCTGAGTTGCCCAGACTGTAAAGACTTGGCATACTTCGGTCTAGGTTCATGCAGAGCTCTGAAGTTAAAAATGATGAAAGAGAAGGTGATAATGAAACCTCAAGTACCTCTAGGATTAGCTGGCAGCTGACAGTCAGTTCCCAGAGTTTGTAGTTTTGGAGGCAGGACCCTAAACTGCAAGTCCTGAATTCAGTGCAGAAGTGCTGAGGCAGATTTAGGTGTGTTCTTTCATTCTATGATTGTTGATGGTTTTTCCATTGACACAGAACAAGGATGAACCAATGTTGTCATTAATAAAACTGTTGTGTCCTTCACCCCCATGTTAATGCAGAAATGAGAAAGTAGTAGTGAATGTAGCTTGTAATTACAGCTGATGAAGAGAGGTAGTACTGTCTTGCTATTGCCTTGTTTCACCCTGGAGTACCAAATTCTTTACTGCCCTGTATGATGTTTAGCAAGCTCCTTACACCAGACTTTTCACGAGGGGTCTCTAATTGTATGCGCCTCATTTTCTCTGTTCCTGGGCTGACCTCATGCCATGGTACTGGGAGCAGCTGCACTGACAAGTGAAGCCAGTGGATGCTGCACTTCAGAGAATTGCTCTGGTGTGTTTTTGACAACTAGTTGTGTAAGGTATCTCAGACTGGATACTTAAAATAATTGGAAACTTCTGACTTCAGTGTCTGTGTGCATCAACACTTTGTAAAGTGAAGATAGTTACATCTCCCCGCTTCACATATTTATTTTGAAAATAAATCCTTATATTACAGTGACATAGGAAAACACCCATGGGAAAAATAGAGTCTACGTTCAGAGTGGGATTTGAAGAGTGAGCTAAAGTAAAAACTGGGAAAGGCACACACTGAAGAAAGCAAAGTATTAAACATTGTCCCAGGGCCAGAATGTCAGCCATTCTGCATGTTAAATGAAGTAGTGATCTTCTGTGGAGAGTGGCATGTGATTAATTAACTGAACGCTATTTTAAAAAATCACATATGCAGGAGCCCTGATTTAAAATTTTACTCGCAACTTTAATACTGACACCTCAAAACTTCAGTGTCTGACTTTGTAATCTTAATGTTATTCTACATTGTTTTTCTAGATGCATTAATAGATACATCATGATGTGATGTAGAGGCTGTATAACTAAATATATGAGGTGTTTTTGTATGAGTGGTAAATAAATCCATCCTGACAGTAAGAATACTTCTTGGAAGCTATATCTTACAATATGTTTGATTATATTTTACATACATCATATTTTGGTATAAAGAATAGTCGCTTGAAAATATTTTTTTTTGGCAAAGGATTTTAAAGAAGTTCTTTATTGGAAGTAAAGAAGCCTTTTTATCTTCCAGTGGAGCACTCTTTGACTATGATCAGTCCACTTGTGTAGAGGGAACAGGAAAAACCTTTCTAAAGGGTTTTCAATGGATAAATGTGATAGGTATTCCTTTAAAAGCTGATAGTCAACAATAATCATCCTGGAAATTTTAGTGTAAAATGTAGATGAGGAGAAAAGGAAATATTCTGTCATGTTTTGTTTTTGTTTGAATAGGAAACTTTTAAAGTACTGAGATAGTTGGGAAGTTAGAAGTAGACCTAGAGGTGATGAATTCGTTGAGACATTACAGGTAACACAGTAAAGTTACTGAAAAAATGCACTATAATATTTGTTCTGTGATCAGTCACAGTAATAATTCTCTCGCCACAATGCAGTCTCAGGAAGTTAAGTGGTTTTTTTTATTAACATCTACAGTTGTAGCCATTTTACTTGGAGGGGAATATTTCAATAGAATATAAATGTAATAATTTGCATCCTGGTCTTCATTAAAAGGATGAAGTGATAAAGTGCCAGTGAAAGTGATTTTTCCGCATGCAAAATTCATCTAGATTTTTGTGAGCCAGAAATCAGTGACAATTTAAAAATGCATGTGTAAACAAAATGTAGTTATTCCACTTGGACCATAAATATAAATGTCTATCTCAATTGAGGTGTTTCTTTCTTTCTAGGTCTGGGAAGGTTTGATGGAGGGAGAAATGTGAATTGCAGCTATTTTTAACTGTTAAACAGAAGAAATAAAAAGTGATAGGAAGGCGTGTTTCTTGCAGGAATGAATGCTACATGTGATGTGAATGAGTAGCTGAGATAGAAATTAAATTCTATCAGAGAAAATTTACAATCCTGTTTATATATATTTTCAGCCTTTTTCTTGTTTGAACTATTTTTCTTTTGTTTTTAAAGTCATCTGGATTATATAAGCAATTAGCTTAAGAAAGCAAAATCTGGTTTTCTTATTATTGGGGGGCTAGATGGAGAGATATAGGTGCTATAGTTATTCAAGAGGCTGATTGAAGATCTACAACTTCTAGAGTTAAAAATGCCTCATCATGTCAGGTGAAGGCAGAAATAGAATACTGTTAAGGTTTGTAAATCTTTTTATTTTGGATGAATTTATAACATGTCTACAGTCCAGAGGAGAAAAACTCCACGGAAGTTTTAGAAGGTGCGTCTGAAATAACTTTGGTGAATCTGTGACATACACAGGCAGCAGTCAGAAAATGGCAACAATATTCTTTGGTCAGCTTACAGTCATGCACAGTGGAAGGCCAGGATGCAACAGCCATAAGTTGCAACAAGGCCCTGAACAACCTGATTTCATTTTGAAATTCATCCTTATTTAGCCAGAAATTGAAATAGATGACCTCTGGAGGTCCTTTCCAACCAACCTTTTCTGGGGTTCTGTGAATAAGAGCTTGTCCCAATGGGTTTAGACATGTAACATGTTATTCCCTTTGAAATGGAGATGTGGAGGTCTGTAAAAACTTGTAGAGCCTTACAGTTTGATTTCATTGTATTTCCTTGTTTAAGTCATTGTCAGGGTTTTTACCTGTAAAATTCATAAATGTGGTTTAGTACAATTTATGGATATGAAGCAATAAACTCTACTGATACCTTAGTTGCTTGTATCTAGGATGTGAGAAGAGATGACAGCTTTCTTGTGTTGCCTTCACATGAGGTGATGATTCTGATTTATATTCTGACTTTAAAAACTTGTGTAGTGCTGGTCTGTTTTTGCAATGACTGGTCAATAAAAGTGTATGTTCAGGGCCAAATTATAGCCTATAGTGCTTAAATATCTTGAGCTATCTAAATGATAAAGTCAAACAGACACTTTACAGGGAAAACAAAATAATATTCCTCTAAAGCATATTATGATCTTTTCCTATGAGAAAATTTAAGCAGAAATTTACAACGTGAACTGTAAATCTGATGGTTGGTTTCTAAAGTGTGACTATGTAACGTGCTGATAAAACAAACCTAGTAAGTCAGAAAGAAATTTTAAATTTCATACCTATTGGCCACACTTGAACTTAAGTATACCTTTTGTGTTAGTTATCGGGAGCTGCAAAAATCCTAAGTAATATAGGATATACCATATAGTGCTGTAATCTGGTGCAATGTAAGTGAAGCATGGGGGTCTTGTCTCTTCTAGTGTAACTAATAATTGTCGTGTTCATCTGTTTGCTTTTTAGCTTGCTGAAGGGGCAACACTGTTCTCAGCCTTCATAAGGGTCTGCAATTATAACATTCATAAAAACAGCTAGTCATAAACATGTCACATAAAGTATTTCACAGAGTTTATGTGAAAGGAAATTGAAGTCTCTTGAAAATGGAACTGAATCTTGTCCAAACAACCTTCGATACACTAATCCAACTTTATTGTTGTTATATATTACGGGCTTCTTTATCCGTGCATACTATCATTAACCATACAGTATGTTTTGATAAACGTTCCCCTTCCTGGAAACTCATGCGGTTCTTTGACCACTGTCTCTGTTGGTGGTGCTTTTTCATTAAGTCTAAACTGTGGAAAAAGAGATACCATATTTAGGTGAAAGAAACTGAAAAAATGAAAAAGTAATTACCTCCCAAGGTGCTTGTGTGGTAGAACTATCTGTCTGCGCTTTAAGACTGCTAGATAATGGGTTAATATTTGAGAAATAATAAAAAATTATACCTAAGGCTAATACCACTAATTAGTTTTTATGAATTTTTATTTTTTATAAAGATCTACAATGGCTAGGGTCACGATGCAACTTGAATTAGTAGGCAATGTTCCCAAACGGTACTCACGATATTAGTTGTGATACATTTTGAGTTCCTTCATTTTAACAAATGACAACAAAGAAAAATAATTTGTGGTATGAATTTCAGGCTACCTATATTTGCACCACATTATGTTTTGATTGTAAAATTCACCTAAGTGTTGCTTTGACCCAGGTCATAGTTCTTCAGTGTTTTCCTTTGTCTCAAAGGCAGTTATGTGTATGTTGGGTCATTCAGACTTGCGAGCCTCTCTGCTGCTGCTCCTGACCAGAGTACACAGTATGTGCTCATGAAGGATGGCTTATGGCCTCAGAAAGGTGGATTAGTCCTACCCTCACCTTGCCCAGGAGCATGCACATAGAATCATAGAATGGTTCAGGTTGGAAGGGACATTAAAAATATCCCAGTTCCAACCGCCCTGCCATGGGCAGGGACACCTCCCACTAGAGCAGGTTGCTCAAAGCCCCATCCATCCTGGCCTTAAACACTTCCAGAGATGGGGAATTCACAACTTCTCTGGGCAACCTGTTCCAGTGCCTTGTCACTAGGTCAAGTTCAGCCATGTAGGTGGTTGTTATTGTCATGCATGACTGCATGCTTAAGCAGAGAGGTAGGTCCAGCTCTGGAAGTGAAAAGCTGACTTGTATGATCGTTATACATGCATATACCCTCTACAAACGAAATAGATTAGGCTTGGGCAAGTCTGTGAATACAAAAGTGGGTAGTTCAAATTTGACTCCAAGTGTCATGGTAATGATTCCATTTTGTGACAGCTGCTTAAAATCCAACAATAAATTCAGTAAACCTGTGGACTGGGTCATGCTTAAATTTGATCTAAATGTCTGTGGTACTGAAGCTTCTTTTTCTTCTTATTCCCCTGGGCTTCCAGAGCTGTCTGATTCTGTCTGTGATGCAGCTGTTTAGTCATACAGTATGCTGGCTGCATGCCCACGTGTGCTTCTGTAACTGCAGATTATCGGCTAGGCTAATGGGCACGTGTCCCATGGGGATAAAAGCCCAAAGCAGGTAGCTCTGGGGGTGGCAGATCACAGTTCTGCATGGTCTGTGCTCTGGTCTCCTTGGCTGTTTGTCCCTCTTGAGGGTGCAAACACAGTGTGTAATGACATGTGAGAAGTATGAGACTGAGATCTCAGTACCAGTGGCAACTCTGCTGTGTCTAGCAGCTTATGTGGTGGAGTGTGTGGTGTTAAGAAGAGCATGGTTAAAGCTCCCACAGACTTGTAACTTTGTCTGCTACACTGAGATGAAACTCGTAAAAAGAAGGGTTGGGAACTTCTATGATTATAGTTTGGGGTTTTGCTGTAGCAAACCCAAAGCAAAATGAACATTTTGAGAGCTCCCTGCTTGAAAAATATTTTGACAGTGTAGCTGACCAGATGCGTTTATGAACTCCAGTCAGGGAACTTCTCCAAACTTCCTGCTGGCCTCCCGTTCTGCAGGGGGAATAGGAGATCACTGGTGCACCTGCTCGGATTTTTCTGGCTGATCTTAGTTTTTGCTATAGTAAGTCATGGCAATAGGGCCAATGAAAGGTATTTTCATCAGTATTTTTCTGAGGGAACTGTGGCTTTGTTAAGCTCCAAACCTGGAAAACACTGTCTCCAGAAAGTTTTCAGTTTTTAAAAATTCTTCAATAGAAAGTTGAAAGCTACTATGGAAAGAAGGTGTTTCTATTTCTGGGTGGAGGGAAAGTTCAGTAGAAATCCAATTATCAGATGAAAAGCAGCACAACAGAAATTTTTTCAAAGATGTACAGTTAATAATTTTCTTTTCTTTCTTTCTTAGCCAGAAATGTGGGGTTTTTTTGCTTTTTAGAAAGGTATTGTCTTGGTTACTTTTGGTTGCCTGAATTTTGAGCTTGGCAGAAGTGGTTGAGTATTAGTTGCCTTCACATTTGATACTAATCGACCTTCTTTAAACACTTTCACCTAACACTTGAAATTACAGAAAAACATGCTGTATCATTTGTAACCACCACCACAAAGTGATGAAGCTTTGTGACAGAATAAACTCAATAGTGAGGAAATGAAGTGCTGTTTGGGACGAAGGGGATACAGCTGAATGTTGTTTTCACTTTTCATTGTGTGCTTTCTCACCTGTTTGAAGGTTTCCTCTCTATGTGTCACTTCTATGCTGTTAGAAGTTATGTCTTTTGTTAAATAATTTAGAGCTTTCCAGTCTGCCAATCAGGGAAGGATTAAAGCTATGTTTTTTTTTCTTTTTTCTTTATTTTTTTCTTTCTTTCTATTGGGCTGCTGCTATCTGTTTCTTTTACAAAACAGAAAAGGAGAAGGCAAAAATGGAAAAATTAATATCCATTGCATTATTATATGATAGCAGTGTTAGGTTGCTCCTGAAAGAAGTAAGAGGCAGAGGTCACACCAGGAATCATATTTTACACTGTGCTCCTTTGTGAAAGCAAATCTTCTATCAAATCACATCAGTATGTAAGATATTTTTTAAAAATTCTAACTTGTTTTTCTACTTTTAATTCATAATGTTTTAGGTGAAATCTTATTCACAAGTTTCAGAATATAGAATTTATTTAAAGCTAGAATTTGCATACAAAATGATGAACCAATTTAAAAATACCAGAAATTCAGACAACTTATTATTCCATTGATTTGGGCTTTTCTTCACTAATATTGAAATATAGAAGTCTTTACTTGAGGCAGATCACACTTGATTCACTTTGGGATTTTCTTGACACTTGTCCTCTTGCATTATGTGTTAAGCAAGGAAAGCAACAAACAAATAAAGAGCTGAATGCCCCAAACACTGTGAAATGTACAATAATCTAGCAAGTGCTTAAATATAAATTCCTGAACTCTACCCATAACATTAACAATTCTGATTTTTCTTCCCCTTTCCTGGGTAAAGTTCTTGACAAAAGAATGTCAAGAAAACATGAGTAGCATTAGTTGATGAAAGTGTTCTAGGCTTGTCTTTGTCTGGTGGTTGCAGCAGCTGATAAATATTCCTGGAATTAGACAAAGGATTTTACTAATTTCCTCAGCTGTTTTGTGGATAATCCACTACATTTGGCCACAAGCCTAACTTCATGACATGGGGAGGGTTGTCAAAACCACTTTAAATTGTCTTTGTTCACTCTCATCACAGCTGTCAGAGGGCTGTGATGGGCAGGATCTTCTAAATGTTCTTTAAAATCCTTCATCTTCTGAAAAAAGTTGTACCTTGGATACTACGCTATTCAATCCTATTGCTTAGTATCAATGCAAGACCATAAAACTGAGATTTTGTGGACCTAGATGCAGGATTTCCTGACAGCATCTGACTGTTCTTCTTCTCTTCTCACCCTCTGCCATCAATGTCATCACCTAGTTGGCCATATGTTTGTAAGAAATAATGACTTGGATAAAAAGCAGGAGCCTCCAGATTAACCAAAGCATGAATAAGGAAACACATTACACAACTGACAGACAACAAGTTGAGAAAGTACTTATCTACCTACTGTCAAGAGATGCATTCTCTGAAGGTCCTACTGCATTTATATCTTAACCTGTACGTTAAAATAGCAGCATTCACTATTGCATACTTTCCTCTTCCCCTTTCCTGCCTGTCTGAATGGTAAACCTTTGTTTCAGTGAGATAAATAGCTCTTTTGTTTGTCCGAGAAAACTATGCCATTTTTTGCATAGAGTCTCACAAGTAAGCTGTATGGAGTTGCTTCCATGAATGTGCCTAGACCCTCTGTAGTAAGGATGAGAAAAAATGGATCATATGGTAAAGAACAGTCCTTTGTATGTGGCCAAATGGATTTCGATACAAAATGCTCAAGTGACTAGGTTTGTTAGCTTTTCATAATACACACCTCTTGCTCCTAACACAGTCCTTGCTTTTCATTATTGCTTTTTGCCATGTGGATTTGAACTTCTTGCCCCTGGCTGGGTTAAAGCAGTCTGGAGCTTATAGATGCTCTCAGAAGGTGTTTTTATGCCTCTTGCCATGCTGTACAGCCCAGAAAGGTCAATAGTGGTGGTAAGACTATGTGTGCTCATTTGTATGCCACAGTCCTCACACCAAATTATGGGTAACCTGCATCAGCTCCCGATCCTCTTCCTCTGTCCTCTGCAGTGCCACGGCTTGTGCAGAGGCTTACTGCTGAAGCACGTTGAGCACAGTACTGTTAATGGGGTTGTCTGGGCATGGCTTGTGATGAAATTGTGATAGCATCTTTCTCTGTCTCTTGCCTTTGTCTGCAGAATCAGTTTAGTCTTCAAACATCCACCGGTTTCAAAGTTCACTTGTTGAACTTGACTTTTCCTGAGGTATGCCCTAGGTCTGTCTGTCAGTGTAGTAAAGTTTTATTCTTATATTCAAGTTTTTCTTTATGAACCTGAGGGCTGGAAATGAGTATATTTGTAATTTAAATGCAAAACTTAAAATTAATGGCTTGCTCTGGAAGCTGGAGCCAGAAGATCCATGTATCATTTACCTTCTTGTTTTGCATGTTAGAAATCATAATTAATGTACTTAAGTTGTACTTATTGTATACACTAAGTCCCAGTAGTGCTGTATGTGTACACATTGTATTTGTATTTTGGTACTTCCTATGCAAGTGTGATACTCAGTAAGAGTTAATATTTTGATAATTCCTTACTATATTTCTGGCCTCATTCACATTTGCACAAATGTGTAATCATAGGCTATCTTAATGAAAAAACATACAGCAAAAAGCATACTTAGTTAAAGTCAGTCTCATAATCTTTTTTGCAGTTTTATTTCCTCTTTTTATACAGTTAGCACTTGTATACTTGAAAACTTCACTGTTCTCAAAAGAAACCTATTGTGAACGGTATCTGATGCAGCAGTATCCCAAAGCTTTCATTATGTTTTATACCATCCTAAGTAAAACAGAGCTACAGAACTTAACATAGACCTGTTGTTTTGTAAAGGTGGAAGAATACATCTGAAAACAGTCTGATTCTGTGCCTTATTTCTGATGTACAAAGATCCGGCTTCATGAGCAGCAAAGTCCTCCGTCTTTCACTCCCTATGACACCCTGTAGTATGATGACTACAGCATCTTCCTGAGGTGGCAGCTCAAACCTACCTGAGTGAAGGAAGAGCTAGACTCTGATTCTTCCAGTGCAATGCCTTGACTTTACATCCTGTCTGTAAAATGGGCTCTGTAAAATGTAAAATGGATGTTTTTGTATGTGAGAACAAGTGAACAGTAAGATACTCTTGACCAGATTCTTCAAAGTTACTTCAAATGAAAATGTTACCTTTTTAGGGCCTCTCCTGTCTCAACAGTGTTTATTGCATATATTAGACTTGCTTCAAGGTGATTTGAATGTACATGCTCAGTGTTTGAAAACTTCTTTGTTTTTCATTCATGAAAGATCATTTATTCATATTTGATTTTATCCCTCTTCTATTTGTCCTTATTTGGACTTCACATGCCTGGCAGATACAAATGTATAGAAAATAATCCATATTGCTTTGTATTGGTTTCATGTATATTACAAAGGAAAATCCCCATAGCATTAGGATTTTGTGTGTATAAATTCCTCTCAGAAGTGTACCCTTAGTGAGAGCAGCATATTAAGAAGGTGAGACAGAAGATGAATTTTAACATTACAGTGATGCTGATTCCTCCAAGACAGTTTGGGTCCTAATGATCCTGATTGATTAAAGAAAAAAGAGGCTAATGAAGAAGGCACAAGCAAGTATTCCATGTTGCTTTTTGATATGTTATAGGCATGACAAGGCCTATGCAATCTGTCATAACCAACTATCGCACAAAACATTAAGAAACAGAGATGGAGGTTATTGGTCTCAAAATAATTAATTTATCAATTCTTTCCATTACTCCTCCATTTTTTTTAATTTGTGCAATGAAGTAGTGGAAAGAAAAATGGCTGATAATTTATAATATCGCATTTAATTTTTTTCTTCAAAAACTAAATCTTGCTTTTAGCTAGCCAACAGAAAGCAGTTCTGCAAGTTTACGCTGGCTCTTGTTGATATGCCCTTAAACTTATCTAGGCCTTCTCAATCCTTTGTGCAGGCAGCATGACCATGACTTTTACTACTGTTTTTTAAAGTACTGCCAGTGTCCTGATTCAATGATCAGTGAGTTCTGCTCAGTTATGAACAGCTTATAAAGAACCTTCTGTGTTTTCTCTCTCAAAAAATAAAGATACAATACAGTTGGCTCACTCTAATTTTAGAGTTAGAATTTCAAAAGTTTCAACTACGTTTGGAGTTTTTTTCTTTTCTCTCCATCTTCTGGAGTCACGTAGGAGAAAGTGTCATTACAAAGAAAAGTTTTGAACAAATTAACCCCTTGTCTCATATATAATATAAACCTAATTGTGTGGTGTTGCCTTCAGTTCAATCCTGTCACTAGGAACAATCTGCCCACCCATGAGCAGATACGAGCTGAAGAAGCTAGTGTCTGGAAGTAGCTGAGATTAGAAGAGCAAGGTGGTTTTATTATCTGTAACAATTCTGGCTGTTGGGGGTCACTGAAGGTGGATGTGCCACCTCTGATGCACTGCAAACCTAGTCTGTTGAAGTCCTCTGCAGGACATAATGGTGGTCAAACTGAAGATCTTCCAAATCAAAATGGAGTCTCTTGGTATTCTGGGTCACTGTGGTTTTATTTTTATTCCAAGATTATAGTTTAAAAGGACCATGAGACTATGGATTTTTATTATAATAATATAGTATATGTGATAAGGCCGTAGCATCCAAAAGAATCCAAAATAATTCAAAAATAACAGGATAATAATTACCCTCTTTACACATGGTAATATGTAATTATTACTGGATAAACTAATCTCATTTAAATTACCTATTTGATTATGTTATGTATGCTTTGTGAGATAGTGTTACCCAGTCCATTTATGTGTCTGTTTTGATTGACATCACTTTCACACTAACTACTTTCTTTTTGTATTCATCTAAAATAGACTAAATTTATCATGCACTGAATGGAAACTTAAGAATAAGTGTTTAGATAATTGGGCATCAGGGATTCTTAGAAGTCTTTATTATGTGAGAGTGCCCAAATAACATCTGTTCCTACATTCCTGTTATTCAGGGTTTCTTTGTAGTTATGGGGTCTTCAGGGACCTCAGAAACAAGAAACAAAGATATGCTGAATAAAATCCACTTTATGTAAAGCCTTTTACACCCATATAGTTAGTGAATGTGGCCTGGTTTGGAGTGAGACTGAATATTAGTGAAGAAAGACGTGACTGTTTTTTGATACTGAACAACAGCCAGGTGTAAGAAATACAGAAAGAAGTTGTTTAGGAGAGTAACAATGCCTACACACCTCTTGACACCAGAAGGCAGCCAGCTTTTTCAAGGCTTGTTTCAACATTAGTAATTTTCCCCCAAATACCAACAATTTCCAGCATATTCTCTAGAGAAGGTCTTATCACACATTCAGAGGAAAAGTAATTAAAGTTAAAAACATAAAAAATGAATTGTTTGAGAACAAAGGAGGAAACAGGTACGGCATTAAGGGCAGTGCTCCTCAGAGATTAGAAGCATCTTGTCAAATGTAAAACATTGGTTTACCTGAATTATACCTGCAGTCTGTCTTAAACCTGATTTATTTGTATCCCAGTTCCTTCCATAGCCTGACTTCAATGGTGAATCATGGTAGGATAAATGAGTGATTTGGCTTTCCAGTTGACTGAAGATAAATTTTCATCATCTCTCAACATCATGCATGCAATCTTCCCTTCTAATTCTGTTTTAAAGCTCCACTTTCAGACAGAATTTGCTAATGGTTTTGATTTGGCATTGGTTTAACATTCATAGTTAATAGAGCTCACCTTAATCTGCTCAAATCTCAAAAGGCAGCAATTGTTCTATGTACTATGCAACAGGTATTTTAAAGTGTTCTGTCCTCAGAAAGTCCATCAGCTTTTGTCTCTGTCCTTCATTCTGTTAAAGAGATTTGATCACATCAACTTGGCTTTTACTGCTTCATGATACCTGGAATTCAAATGTAGATCTCTTTCTGTGACCATGTTAACTGAGGTAAAACTGGTGAGAAAGGGGGCACAAAAGTTGTTCTCTGAGGTAAACCATCTGTCTGGCATTGTGCTACTATTAGCATTTCTCACAGCATAACTTTAAAATGAAGAGGAGGGGTGTTTTTGACATAATTTAGGATCATGTACTGTGGTGATGTATGCACAGGAAATAGACAGTCAGGCAAGCAGTGGTTAAAGAAATGAGTTTTCCATATGCCTCCATTTAACTTCAGTGATTTTCAGCATGCTCCACTTCTATTAACTAATGATTATATGGAAGCTTTTATCTTTCGCTGGTATTATCTCAGATGATTATAAAATGAAGCTGTACTTAAAACCAGAAAAAAACAGAGAATTGTTTAATTATTTTTCATTCTTAAACAGCAGTGAATAAATATGTATGAAATTAAAGTTCATAGGCTTAGGAATTCTGCCTTTTCCCCCCAATATTTTTTTTTATAGCACACCTGTTATTTTAATTAATGAAAGATTAAAACATAATTATAATTCCAAAGTTAAAGTATTGTATCAGGCATCTTCATGTCTAAACTATAGTTTCAGGTAGTCAGGGTACCAAAGCAAGGTTCTTTGCATATTAAGATATATATTTTAATCTATGTTCTGGTTTCTTGAGTGCCCCTCATGAGTCTCACTGCATTCCCATGCCTTAGTTTTCCTATCTGTAAAATGGAGATGACAACACTGATTTCTTTAATTGTTTTACACCCAGTATCCTCTAATTTATTATGGTGAGCAAAGGCTGGAAAAATTTGCTGACAGTTGTGAAAGTAAGGAGCTGTGATTTAAGAGTCCTCTTGAAGACTTCTTTATTCTACAGAGGCTAATGCAGGTGAAGAAGAAAGGAAGCAGATCTTAAGTAGTTTCTCCTACCACTCTGTCACAGTCTTCAGTAGCTGCAATATAACACCAGCCTCATGAGATGTGTAAAGACCACTTGTGCTTTGTGGATGATTAAAAACCACAAGGATCTTCCTGTAATGAAATAATTATAGCTTTAGGAAGAGATTAATTTCTGGAATATGAAATTCAGAGAAGCTTTTGGATGGAACTTTGTGATAGTTTAATGGCAGATGATGGTATCTTAATGATCTGAACCTTATATTCATTTTTTGCAATAACAATTTATCCTATTAAGAAGTTGCAAAGAAAAACTGTGAAATAACCATTGTGACATGCTACATTATTAAAATGATTATTTACAGCTTCTGAAAACAGACTGTTTCTAAATTCATATCTCCTGCTGAGTTCTTTTCTAGCTATAAATTCAACACAACATTTTCCAGAGATGTTTTTCTTTCTATTCTTCAGGAAAAGTATTTAAGAGGTTATTTCCAATTATTTGCCAGTTAGAATGTCTTGTCATTATAGAAATCTATCAGACTGTATCAGATTGCTTCCCCATAATCCACTGATTTACTCAAAAATTCAGTTACTTTGTATTTGGCGTCTGCTTGTAATTTGCACACTGTCAGTGTATACAAATCTGCAGCATTCCTTCCATCTGCCTTTCTCCAGCTCTTTGTAAGTGTCTCTGGCTGTGATATTGTTAAAGAGGAAAATAATCTATGCTGCCTTTATAAAAAAAAAACAAGTAATTTGAATCCTTCCACATTAGATAAAGGCAGAGAATGTTCCAACCCTTGATAGAGGTGCTGGTTCAGATAAAATCCAAACCAAGGTCCACATGAACGTTATTGGATTTATTGTTTTCTATCTATCTGATCTCCTTCCTTCCTTTTGATATAAAGGTATTTGATTGAGAGCTATAATTGTAAATATTTCTGAAATTCTGATTGCTTTGTTTTTTCAATGTATTGCACACTTTAAAGTATTTAATAAAATTTGTAGAATGCCAATTGTGTTATTTCCCAGTAAAATAGCATTCAATTAACCCTAAGTATGCTGATCTAGTGGTTTCACTGTAATGTCCCCACAATTTTAGCTCATACCCCAGGAATTTAAGACTGATAAGAAATAAAGTCAGGTATTTATGTCAGCCATTTGTGTCCTTAAGCTAAAATGGTGTGCTCATATATTTTAGCTTAGGAGATCTATGATATCTCTTAGTAACTGTGGAATATTGCAATTGCAATGTTGGTTCTAACGCTGCAGCTAAATTACAAGCTAAAGTGATTGTACTTTCATTTCTGAATCTGTTTTAGGTAGGGTGTGATGTATTTAAATCATAATAAATGTAGTCCAGTGATACATTTCTTCTTGGACACAATTTTTTTTAGATCTGACAGGTCAGATTATGCATTTGGTAGAATTTCTGGTCAGTAGTCTATTACTCAAATAGACTGTCATAAACTAAAGATAATGGTGGGTGCCTTCTAAATACAGAATTATTTAACTTGATGATTTACAACAATTTTCTTAATTATTTCACCTTTGAGTTACATAATGAATCCTTGACACTACTGGCATCTCGCTGATCTTCATGATATTAGTGTTAGAAACTGAACAGTTCTTCAAATTTTCTTTATAGCTAAAATGTACTGAAATGAATTGACCACACTTGGTCATCTCTCTTGCAATCTTGAAAGTGCACAGAAGTCCCTCCTCATCTCTCAAAGGTATGCAAGCTTTTTCTCAAATAAACTCCATCATGCTTTTGGAGCAGAAAGACAGCTGAAGTCCAAACCAACTTACCTCATGTCCATTCCTTACCCTAACTCAAAGGAAAGATGCTGTTGCCTTGCTTTGCAGAGTGGGCAGAAATGAGGTAGAGTGGAGCAACACACCATAACACAAATGTGTTTTTGAGACTTTCCTCCATGTAAAGGTGGCACTGAAGGCATGGAAGCTACCCTAATTTGTGTGGTCTTGCAGTGGTTGTACAATGACTCTTTCTCTCATTACAGTCATCAAAATGAAATTATGATCTTCCATTTCTTTTCTGCTAGTTTTTCTATCTCGCAGTTATGCTATTGAAGTTCACAGAGGTGAGGATCTAAGCTTTAAAGCATAGAACAATTCAACTATTTCATGTTAACATTAGTCAGAGTAAATGGGTGTGCTCATTTCTCCTTAAAAAAAAGTCACAAGAAGGTATGCTATTTGTCAGTGAAGTAAACTTTAAATATTTTGAGTATATGATAATTAAATGCATAGCAAAGCTCTATAAAGGTGATTCAAGAGATTACTTTTCAACATTGAAATCAAGCGGTATGTTTCTGCTTCTCTCTGTCATTCCTGAGAAACTGACTTGAACTATTTTCCTATTTTATATTAAATTGAAGAAAATGCAGAAAACTTCAGTCCACACTCAGTCTTAAAATTAATACAAATCCCTTGTATTTGATGTGTCAGAACTTTGACTGTAGGCACAATTAGTCTTTCTGAGCCCTTATTGTCTAAAGAGCTTGATCTGAATCTAAGAAACCAATAAGAAACTGTAACTTTTCTTATGATCTTGTACACCCAAGCAAATGCTTTGTTCACCTGCTTCAATTTTACAGCATGTAGGAGTGTTTTATGTAGTAAGTTTTTTGTGTGCTGTTTTTCCAAAGGGTTTTGAAAAGTAGGGCAGTTTTTGGTTTTGACAACATTGTCTCCTCAATAGAATAGGGTTGATATTCAGGAAAGACTTTAAACATACTCTCTATTCCTGACTTTATTCCTTTGTGACTCCGAAACAAGATTTGTGAGTAACACTTACTTTGAGATTTCAGGCTCTGGTTAGCCTTGGGTGGATGGGAATAGTTTAAAAAACTGAAATATTCAAATAAATGCAGTGGAAGTATGGATATATTTCACTGGCCAAGGTATGCATGCTATCTGAAATCTGTAAGCCTTACATTCTGAAAACTGTCATTAAACACTGGAATATTCTCTGACAGCTTACATAGCTTTCATATTACATATTTATAGTGTGCAGTTAAACCTCTTCTTTGCTCTCAGAACCAGTGGGAGGAATGAAAAACACACATAAACTGAATGATTCCCTGCCAGAGTGGAGGGTCAAGCAGAACTAACGTTTTCTAAGAAAAAAGGTGGGATGCCGCAAACATTATCAATTAAATTTCTCCTCCTTTCTTTTCTTACTTCTTCATAGAGACATTTATAAGAGACCAGCATAATACCAACTGAACCTCACTGCTATATGCTGCTGTGATCAAGCTGCTAATTTGATAAAATAACCAAATATTTTGCAAGCCACTTAAATCCAAGATCCAAACTTTGCAAAAACTTATATGGTACATTTTTTTCTGTAAGGTAGAATAAACTGAAGAAAAATTAAGTGAACTGTAACTCATGCAAAGACTGCCAGTTCTTAATGTTCAGAGTACATATAGTGAGAGACTAACAACAAACCAAATTTTAGCAGGAGATAATCCTTCAGAATTAATAGACAATATTTTCTTTCTATTCATGGTCTCTTTAGTGAAGCTTCTAATAACGAAGCATAAGTACAGGTGCCTGCTGTATATTGTGATCTGAAGAAAGATTACCAATTCATTTAACATATTTCAGGCACAGGACAGCTATAAATAGTTATAATATTGTTTATCTTTATTAGTTTTTATAGTTAACTAATATAAATTAGTTAACTAGTTAATATGCTATTAATATTGCTGTGTTTTTTTGAAGTTTAAAACTTATTCAAATCTGGTAGGCTTGGCACTCAAAGGACATTTTTATTATCTCTGACTACCTTATTAGGTTGTAAAAATAATTTTCTTTATACAAAAGTTTTCAAATATTTAGTTGTATTTTGAGGCAAAGTCAAATAGATGCACTTATTAAGAAAAATGAAAGCCAGCACTAACATACGTAATAATTGTACTGAATAGTGCTGCAGGACTCTCATCCTTTCTGTCTGTGAGTTTTTGGCTTCTCTTTATCGTCCTTTAATCAGATCCTGAGGTGAAATTTGTGTCCAAGAATATCTGGAAGAGAAGTCAATGGTTAAGCTCTGAATGTCATCAGCACAAATCAAGTGTCCTGATTCTCAGAAGTCCATAATATGCAGAAGCCCTTATTGATATAAACAGGACTTGGTGGGTTCCCAGCAACTTTAAAAATCCATTTATTTAGGAGCTTCTGTTGTAGCATTAAGGAATTATAACTAAAACTGTTTCTTTTTGTGTCCTATTTCTGAAACTGTGGTGTTTGCCATTCTTGTTTCTGAAACAGTAGTGTTTACCTTGATCTCCTCTATGCCTGTAGTTGTAACCCTCTTTCCTTTTCTAGTTTCCACTCATTCAACTTCTCTAGTTTCCTGTTTACCCAAAATGCTATATCTAAGTTCACCATCTTCAGCTACTATTACCACGGCAAACGTCTTGTCCTGCTGTACACTTGCATCTAAACTGTTACTCCGCTGTGAGAGTCAAAACAATTTTACCACTAAGTAAATCTTACCTACCTTTTTTTCCAGGTTTTGTTTGCACACACATTGGAAAATTATCCTTTAGATGCTGGGTTTTTTTCCTTCTCAGATTCACGTCTGTTGTCTTCTTCTCAAATCCCCAGACTTCTCATGTTCCCTTTTCCCTTCAAATGCTTTTTAATGTTTTTGTCAAATTTTTCCTTATGCTGATGCTGACAGTGATTATGTCTGCATACCTTATGTATTTGAGTTATGTATGAGGTTATAAAGTCATCAGGGGAAAGGATTTTGTTTTTCAGAGGATTTTGAAATGTTGTGGACATTTAGAATGTTGGCCAAAAAAACCAGAATGGAGGCAGAACTTTATCAAACTTTTTGCAAAAACACAAGACAAAATTCTTCTCTGTGGTATCCATAGAAACTCTCTACCCCTATATTCTGTTTTCTGCATCCATAGAACACCCATGAATGCCTCATTAACGGTAATAAAGCCTTCAATTCATAAAAGGAAGATAGAGTATCAAAAATTTTATGAACTTTAGGTTGTGAGAAAATTTAATCTTATATTTAAAAAATGCTGCAGAATTTGAAAGTCTCATACTGTGTGTGGGACCAGGTAGTGAACTGCATGATTTGAGATACAACTTCTCAATAGTGCATCTAGTGTAAATAATTTTTTGACCACTCTCATTCTGTCCATGTTATTTATTTGTTTTGTAGCAAATTTTTGGCATGAATCAGCAGTTGTTAGTTACTTATGTATGTTTTAGTACATTATAGCCCTGATATGACTTAGGGTTTTATGATCGTTATTGATAGTAATGGTAAATGGTAGTACTTTCATCAATACATGCAGGAAACTGGTTGAACTCAGCTTGGTTATTTTGGAATATTTTTGTCCCATATCATCTAATAACTCATGCTCTTTTAAGAGTGGTGTTCTACTCTGGCAGTATTGCAATGAGAGTCTACCTTGGCCACCTCTGCCAAGTCACATTTCTATTTCCATACAGCAAATATATTGACAAAAATAGATGTGTAGAACATGGGTTTTTTTCTGCTTTGTTTTGTTTCTGTTAGTTGCATGGGGTCAGTGAATTGCAAAATCAACATAATTATAACTATATTTTGACTAAAGGACTGCATTTTTCTGTTAGGAATAGTCACGCCACTCTGTTGAAGTTGAGCATGTCAGTGCAGGCTAAAAAAGAATAGATTTCTTGCTTACTGCTTCAAACACATGTGGCATGGCCTGGTGGAAATCTCTGTTCTGAAAGAGGAGGTATGTGCAGTTGTAGTTATTAGAAGAAAATGACCTGAATTCTGAAGTTCAGAGGGGAGAAGAAAATAAGGCAGAGAACATACAGGTGAACCGTTTGTTGATTTTTTTTTTATCTAGGTAACATGTTTATTTCTAATAGTTATCCATGTTTTCACTATATTTAGTTACTTTCCTAACAGCTTGAGTTTTATGTGACTTGTTGCCTCATATTCCAGAATAGATAAAAAAAGTAGATAAATAAATTAGATGTTGCTTTGACTGTAGACTGTTGAAAGGTATGGAACCGGGTACCTGGGAGTTGAAGGCGGAGGTCTCAACTCGTGGTAGAAGCAAAGAAAATTGGAGGTCATCGCTTCCATTGTGCGGTTAAAGTACCACACAATGTGTTTACACTGTGTTAGAGGGACAAAAGACTTGGACCCACAATTAGGCAAGAACGCAGATAGTTGAGATTCAAGTGTAGTTAATGAATATCAGACCAGAGGGCTCTGTCAGAGCTCAGCACTTTGCTGTCATCAGACTTGGCATGGAAACTCCTGGAATACAACAAACACAATACCACACTGTGATATTTCAGAAAACCTTCAAGTTAGCACTGTTTTGCTCTTCCAGTAAGTCATGCTCACATTTCAAATGTTAAACTGCATTAATTTACATTGAATAAAAATATTTTGTCTCTGTGCTCTTTCCGCCACTAGAGGTTGGTTTTCAAAACCTCTGAAAAAATTCATATTAACTCAAATTCAAATGAAATTAAAAATAACAGAAACATTCTTTTCAATGGAAAACATGTTAAGGAAATGACATAGAGCTGAAAAATCTGTAGTGTGAAAATGCTTTCAAGAGTGTTAATCACTCTAAGGCCACAATAAGCATCCATTACCTTTGCCGTGCCATTTCACAAAAACTTTACAATATTACTTATAAAGAACTTTAAAGTTAATTCTGAAAGAGTCTTGGATGTACAGAAAGCAATAACAAAACAAAAATAACACAGCATCAAAAGTAAATGAAGTTATGTGCAACTCGAGAGATTGGGTGGTATTCCATAACATGGTCTCAAAGGATTGCTTCCTTTGGCCTTCTTAACTCTTTCTGGGATGCTGGCACACAGGATGTGGAATTGGAGTTCTTTGGTCTATTTTTTGGTTAGATTTTCAAAATTATTATTGTCAGGCTAGGCTGAACTGTAAGTTCTGAAGAAATAATATTGCTTAAGTTAGCTTTGATATTTTTCTGTATTAATCTTTTTTAATAAATTGTTCTTTACTGTGGTGGCTGTGAACAGTTAAATCATTGAAATTGATAAGTCTCTTGAATCTACTTCCCTGCAAGGAAGTAGGATTTCTTTTAATTACCCACAGAATAGTTCCCAGGTGCTTACTCTACATTTGCTCTGCATGCAGATCTGGCTTTGGCATCATTTGGATTCCAGAGAGCAGGAGTGCAGAGGAGATCCTCGTGGCAGATAAGAAAGTGCAATGCAGTCTGAGATTTTTTTTTCTTCAAAAAGGGTAGTCTGTTTCTAGGGGGAAAAAAAGAAAAAAAGAAAAAAAGAAGCCTATTAAACTTTCCTGCATTGATTGAGAGACAGAATGTAAGAGGAGAGAAGAATTTATACTTTATTCTTTTTCTCTTTTCTTATTCATTTAGACAACATAGTGAGTTAATGCCACCTGAGTTCTGATTTGAGACTGTGTTGTGTGTGTGTCTGCTCAAACAGCCTTTTATCCAGTACTTACAGTTCATGGCAGTAGCTGTACTGCCATAATACACACCTTTTTAGCTGTGTGTCTGTGCACTAGTGGATGTATTGGTAGTGCACATTAGCTAGATCTGTAGAGTTAATGTTAACAGTGAAGACATTATTATATCCCTTCCTATACGGCCAGTATTAAATAAGAACTTGGAAGCTGTGGAATCTTACGGAAATTTTAGACTTTGAAACAATATTTTTTTTTTTCATGTTCTGTAAAAATATTCTAGTGAATAACTGTCTTTGAAGAAAATTTGCTCAATTGTAATCAAAATAATTTGCATCAGACACCTGAGATTTAATATCTATCTAGTTTAAAAACAAAAGTGAACTGTATAGCTGATATAAATAACTTGATTTTTAAATTAAATATTCAAAAAAAGCTACCCCAGAGCTGTTAGATATCTAATAAATTATCAGTATATTTTTAAGGAATAAATCTGTAATTCAAATAATTCAATAACTGAAGAATAATGTAGTCTGTTTGCAGATAATTTATGAACAGAAAAAGAGAGATGAAATAAATCAAATATTATTTTTGAATTACCTGCTCACCTTTATTAAACATTTATTATAATATGAATTAAAGAATTGAATTGGGTTTCTTGAACTGTCTCGGGAACGTTGTCTTTGTTATGACATATTAGTATTAAATGGTAAGGTTGATACCTTTAAATTATTCTGTAATATCAGCTCATAAAAGACATTTATCATATTTTAAAATGACATGATAGGTATTTTCCCAGAAAGTATGAAATCAAATGGAAAAAGTAAAAAGCCTGTAATTGGCAGAATGTTAGTGAATTAACACTTTTTATGGAATAGGATGCAAGATTTGGATTAAGGTTTAAAGTGTGTAGTACTAATTTGAACTGCCTTTTATTATTCCATCAGGTTTCAGCAATTCTCATTGAAAACTGAACTGAGATTCTGTAATAGCTCTTCTTCTTCCACAATTTCATTGCTGTTTTAGATACCTGAGAATGCAAAGCTGACTTAATGAGCCAGCAAAACTATAAAAAATTGAGTGTATTATTTTGCAGTAATTTTCCCCATTGGTATTTTTTCCCCAGGTTTCCATCTGCGTGAATATAGACTTCTTAAATCAGATTCAAATTTCCTGCACAAATTCTTAAAGAATAATCAGTTCAAATTAATGTTGTCAGTGCAGCCAATCTCTCCAAATCCAGAGTTTATGTTAGCATATATTTAGACAAGGTCTGTTAAAAGATTTGTGAATTAGGATAATTCTCTTAACTTGATGTTGATCGATTTCCTATATGCCCAGATTTTTGAATTGTCTGGGGCATGTATCTTATGCACCCTAATATCTTACAATATTTCTTTTTGTTGTTGGAACTCATCTCAGAGTTCATCTCAATCTTAGAGTTCACTTGCTTGTATTCATCTGCTACATTTAGTCCTCTCTAGTTCACAAGCAGATCCAGAAATCCTGGAAGAAGCACTCCATTTTACAAGCTGCACTTTATATTCTTTCAAAAAGAAGTATTTCTTCACAGTGTCCTCTTACATTTCTTGTGAGCATCTCAGCTGTTTAAAAATTCAGTTATGAATTTTTAATATGAATATGAATTATGCCAATTATGGGGCATTTGTTTTACATCGAGCAAATTGTGAAATCAATATAGGAGCCAAGATACAGTATATCCTAACTAGTAATTTGTAACGAACTTCACCAGTACAGTGAGAAAACTGTTACAAGTATTACTACAGCTTTAGTGGAAATGAAAATACATGATTGATCATTTTATAAGTGACTTAGGAGACTGGAAGAGAAAGGTGCTTTTAAAGAAAAAAATTATCTGGAGCAGGAATACAAACATTCACATTAAAAAATCCTGAGACAGAATTATGTATTGGCATTTCTTAACAGTAACATGTTACTGCTTTAAGACTCATTAGAACAAAATCTTCTTGATGTTAAATTTCTCTTACAGAAGTGCCAGAAGTACTTTATTCTTAGACACCCTATGACTATTTAATCACAATTTTTATGAGAAAAGACTATTGTATATCATGATTCTAGCAATTAGGAAGTTTAAATGTATCTTTATATTAAACAGACGCTTTGCACACTTTCCAACCTGTAGTCATCTTGAGAGAAATGTCATAATTAATTGCTCTGTTGACTGTTTTGAGGGAAAAAAAAGGAGAATCTGAGTGTTGATGAAACTGTAAATAGTCAAACTTTTCTCAGGAAGAAGAGAAGAATAAGGCATTTCTTGTGTAAACTGCTAAATATATCTCAATAGGCTAGTCTAACGAAGACCTTGAATAGCTAAGCATCTTGACAAAATGATAAATAGTCCCTTTTATCAAGGGGAAAATGTTGTAAATAAGTTTTTCTAATGCTTTTATTTTATGAGATTAGATTAATTTTTCATTGCTTTATTTTACCACATTACCTTTAACTAGGACACTGAGTATTCCTTGCAGTTTATAGTGTGCATTTCTTTTCAAAGCAAATTCCTTCCCATAGTAAAGTGTCATCCCTTTGTACATTTTTTCCCACCTTATGCCATTGAGATCCAGAGTAACTCAGCTAAAGCCAATGGACTTGCTCAAGTTTTACACTAGTGTAAATGGGAATGAATTTGGGCTTTCAGTGCTCTCAGTGTTCCCCCTTCCCTCTTAAACATCAGCCATGCATTTGTAAAACAGTTATTACAGGGAAAAAAAAAAAAAAAAAAAAAGAGAGAGAAAGAATGTCCTTCTAATTTACTACTTTCACATGATACATTTGCCACTGCAGGCCACCAAGACAGTGAGCTGAAGAATTTCACTGTGCCTGTGTGAACTAAGTAATTATTATCTTCAGGCTTGACTTGCTGTCTCATAATTTTGGTTGTGCCTGGTGTCATTTTCTCATAAGACTATCTACATATAAACAGAGGGATGTGTGATGGAGGACCATGAGATTTGAATATGAATTATCTCTTTGTTGTGTATTGTATCTTATGCATAAATTCATGGCTTTACCGTTTGCAAGTTATCAGAAGATAAAAACATTTCATGGCTGAAAATTGTTCTCGTTATTCCATTCCTTAAATTATTTTCCTCCATTGTGGCTTTTAATTCTCTATGTTTTGTTTTTAATTTATTTCTAAATAGGCTTTTTATTGAATATATTATGTCAGGATTTAATAGAGAATGCCCTTTGTCTGGTATTAAGCTCCTGGGTATATGGGTAATGTTGTCTGACCTACTATAAGTGAGGAGCGCTTTTTCCAATGCACACATGGTGTTTTACCTCTAGGACTCTATGGATGCTTTTGGGAGCTTTTTGAAACCATGCGTCTGTGAGACTTCTTGATTGGATTCCCAGGATCCTGAGTTACCTGAAAGTCAAAGCTGTTAGAACTAGAGTCAGTTTCCGGGATTCATTGCCCCAAACAAGAGACTGATCATGTGCTCATCGCACAGGTTTTGTCTATTTGCTGCAACATGGCTAAGTAGCCGAACTCGTAGAACTGCCATGTACAATAAATATTAGGCCTGACCTCTTGGCTAAGATCAAACGTGAAATCACTTTAATATCAGATACATTACCTCCCATGGGTCTCTGTCCTACCCTTGCAAGAAAGTGGACTCAGTAATCCGGCAGGTCATTTCCTTTGCCAACTACTACTAGGCAGAGGTGTACTATTAGCAGCTATAGAGGTTGTGGCAGCTGGAAATGGACACTACATGCTCTCTCCTTTAGTGGAAAATCTTCTCCTCCTGGCTTAATAAAGGGCACTTGTTCTTTTATGGAAAGAAAACTGCTTTTTGAGTCTCTCAAGCAGAGCAGCATGTTGACCGAATTAGTGGCAGGCTCACTGCTGAACAATTTATGTCTTCAGTTCTGGGATGTAGATCAAGATCTTTGTAAAAAGATGTAGGAATGACAGGTGGAGGCTGTAGATTGGATTTTTTGGGAGGTGAACATCTCCACCTGTGCAACTCTTGCAACAGCACTACTACTCCATCAAGCTCCATCAAGACTTAGTGGAGACAATGCGGGAGAGACACAAGAGGAAGCTCTCACTGCCTACTTTCATGTGAGGGCAGTAACACTTAAGATATATAGTAGATGTAAACACAAGTTTTTCCATTTAAAACGCCAAAAGTCTGAAGAGATGGAAACTAGTCACTTTTAACCCTCTGGATGGTTTTAAAAAAGAGAGATTCCCACTTTCTCAATGAGAGGTCTTTCAATGTAACAGCTTAGACAATACTCACATACCCTAATGAACAAAGGTTTTTGACTACTACCTTGTGTAACACTCGTTGCTGCTCATATCCATTCAGCTCTGCTGAAAATACACCTCAGTTTAGGCCTTTGGTTCATGGTGAAGCTTAGTTAGGTGCCTGCTGGATTTGCAGGAGTTCTTTTGCTGATACTTGGTAGCATAAGCTCAGCTATTTCATGGTGCCAATGAATTTAGGACCAAAGCATAGGTGCTCAATGAATTTAAGACGTTTCCACAGCAACTGTTATGTCATTTGGAAATTACGCATGGAGATGAAGGGGTGGAGCAGAAGCTTGTATTTTGGCACCTGAATAACAACAAATCCCATTGCAAATGTAGCCTCTGTGGTTCGTGCCTTAAATCTCCAGACATCTTTGAGACCAGCATGAGGGGACATACAAACACAGCCATGTAGTTTTCCCATTTCTTTTGGAACTTAAACCCATGGATAAAACCAGTAAATTTTAATTTTTAGAAGAATTTACAGGAAGTATGGGTATCAGGAGAATGAAGGAAAGGCTCCTTACCAGTCCCTAGCCTCAAGCAGAAGTCCACAGGGAGCTATGGGAACTTCTTTGCCACCACACCGCCTGCCTCCTGTCATGCCGCAGGCTGCAACCAGTCCTGGGAACCAAAGACCCCTTTTCCCAGCTCCTGAGGAAGTGTGTTGCTGTACCCCTCAGCAATGTGCCTGAGCCAGTTTCCCAGCTACCTGTTGGAGCTGTACGGTTCTTCCCCAGGACACTCATTACTGAGGGCTCCCCCTGGGGTGACATGAACCTGCAGAACCCGGAGTGGGTCAGTGACTAACAGACTTAGCCCAATGCTTAGCAATCAACATATTTAACCCACTGCCAAATGAAAGAAAAAATAGACATCTGACCAATTGATATTTTGTTTAGATGGGGCCCTGGTGTGAAATTACACTTGTGGACAGCCATCATTACATAATACCTTATGTCGTGGTTTTGTAAATTATTCCAAAAAGAAACTCCAGCAGCCAATTAGCTTGCTGGATGTCTGCATGTTATTTACTGTTAAAATAACAATAATATAAGTTAATGCAGTCAGAAACCTCTTTATTCCAAAAAGGACAACATACTTTTTATAAACTTCAGCCCTTGTTGATATGCTTTTCCTTGGCATCTGTGCAGTAGCTGGAGACCATGATCCTGTGACTTTTCCACTGACGCTCTTTCATAAACAGGACTTGTACCAGTTAATGTTTTTCTTTAATAATTTGTGGTCAGGCACAGTGCCTGTCACATCTGTGATCCAACTATGCATGGAAGCAATTAAATGCGATTGTGTCCATTTTCAGAATAAGTGTGCAACTATACCTGAGGCTCCAACAGTTACAGTTCTGGGTTCAGGGTTGTTTTATTGTTAATCACTGAATGAGCAGAAAAACGCTCAGACCTGGAGATCCTGAGGGTGGCGTGTACATTAGGAACAGAGAAGGGTGGCTCCTGGATTATCTTTTTCTAGTTCCCTTTCCAGATTTACCAACTTTCTATTTCATTTGACAATCCCACCTTCCAAGTAAAGCTGAGCTCCATTCCTTAACACAGCCAGTTTACTATACAGCCTGCATTTTTTGCTTCTCTGTCTTTCTAGCTGGTATAAGGCAGAGGTTTGCACACAGCTGTAGTATAATAGATGCAGAGAGAACAGGTCTACTGTATTGCAGCAAGGCCTGCTTAAAGAGGTTGGACTTCCCCATCTTATCCATGGGATTACCCAGGGTGTAGGAGAAACTCCCTGTGAAGTTCACAGGAAACAAACCTCAAAAATTAGTGAAAAAACTGGAGGACAGTTGCAGCTCCTGTTATACAGTCTAACTGGTGAGAAACCTTGCATATAATTTGCTGGGTCTTTTTAAATGATTGGCTGAAACTGGTTTCACCTTCAGAACACATTGAATTCTTTTTAGAAGAAAACCCACTTTTTTTTTTCCACAAAGCCAGAAGAAAAATATCAGTATTTTTCTAAACCAATGTTGGAAAAAGAGAGACACTGGTAAAAAGTATTCCATGACATGTCAATTTCCGTATCATATTCAGTCCATGAAAGGATACTCTTTTTGTAAAATATTCTGTGAAAACTTTCCTGACAAAATAATGTCAATTAGATCACAAAAACACATTGATGCTTGCAGATTAAAAACTAGTGGTAAAAACTTGGCCTCCCCGAAGGCCCATAGAGTTTACCACTGATTTAAATATAACTTCTTCACCCAAAATAAGTGTTTTTTTCTTCCAAAAATAGAGATTGACTTCTGAAATTAACTAGAAATGGCAGAAATATTACTGAAAAACTATTTTCTTTCTTATGTAATGGGTACTACTTCTGAAGCAATTTCTTTTGGGAAGAAGAAATATTTTACAGAATTCTGTGTATTCAAAGGCATGCATGCTCATGGCAGGTGCTGATTTCACTGCTCGAGTCAGTAAAGGTTCTGTCAAATTAATTTTTTACTTTTTTCTACACACATTAGATTTAGTGTAGTCTTGAAAAAAGTGCACCACTGCCTGATTTCTTGTGACAGAAGTCAGAAATGTGTTAGCATGCAATGGCATAGGCAAATGACAACACTGTAGTATTTTCTACATGAAAGAAAACCCAGGAAAACTTGTGTATTTTGTTCAAAAGTTATGTTCTGTATTTTGTCCTTTTGTGTTTACACTAAAATTCAGTAAAAAATATTCACAAAAATATTAGTGCTGCCTACTTAGTTTATAAGAGCCATTTTCTTGACCAAACTCCAACTACTAAACAACTGGTTTATTGACTCTAAAAAGGCTTTGTTTGGTTTAATCCATGCTGTATGTCCTGGATGAGCCTTTTTTTTACTAGTTGTAAAAATAAGCAGAGAAAACAAGGAAATAATAATAATTATAAAAAAACCATAGGTTAGAGCCAATGATAATACAGTAATAATAATACAGTATATGAACAAAGGATTCTTACATCACAGCTTGCATTGTGGTCTTTTATTAAATACAATTTGAAGAGAGAATAACTCATCAGTAGCAAAACGTTTTCTGTTTACTTTTTCCAGTGTTAGGAAAAGTGCAAGACTCAGGCTTGTCCTGCTTGTCTCCAATAGCAGCGATCATGCTTAATGCAAAGATTAGGCTTTGGAAGATAGTGGCCTAAGCTGGTATTAGCGTTTACAGTCAAGTCATAGCAAACTAACATAACGACATAAAACTGGGATCGATATTCTTGGAACTTTTTTTTCCTGAGGAATCTGGATCGGGCCCTGGGTGAAAATTTTATGAACCCATTATTCATAACCTACAAATTGGCTACCAAAATATGACCAAACAATAAAATGCAGATGCTTGGTTACGAGCAGCAGTTTTTTGGAAAATGTATAATAATGATAAAAAAATCAAAATACACAATTATGGTATTAAGTCATTTTTATGTTTCTTCTGAAATTATTACCAGCATGCAGGCCGTGTCAGGATGTGGCTCCCATTCACAGCACCCACTGTCTGATAACATCACAACTATTTTCAAGTCTCTGAACTAATTGGAAACATCAAACCTGCTTTGCTAGAGTTTAGTCATGCTTCATTTGAAAGTTAAAAGCAGCTCCTGGGAGGAGGGAGGTTCTTTATTCAAAACCCTTTTTATAAGCAGTGTGGTTAGAGCTGAAATATTTAAATGCTTGTTTCTAAGCCTTGCTTTAGGCCTTGCCATCTTTTTATTTTAAGGGGGGAAACCAAACAGCATGATGACATCAGGCAGCATAAAAAAATACCTAATAATAATTACTATTAATATTATCATTATTGTCATTATCATGATCACGTGAGATGTTTTTATCAGCAGAATATATGGAGACAAGATTATCGAAATACTTCATGTTTCTTTCCAGAAATAGGATCCTTTGGCATGATATTGAGAATTGTAATAGTAGTTTGCCCAGAAAACCCATATTCCTCCCAGTAAACCTGCATATTCATGGCATAGATATGCTCTTTTGAAGGGTATTCTGTTCACAATAAGTGTATATTACTATACAAGGGCTTTCAGTTTGGTGATAGAATGAAATATTGAAATATTTAATGTCTTTCCCTGGTTTAGTAAAAATGGGGAAAAAAAAAGAAAAAAAAGAGCAAATTATGGCAGGACCTTCTTGTCCATGCAGTTCAAACAGCTCAAATGTGTATGCTTAAAGGTGAGATGCTGCAGAGCACTAGGTTTGGCTTCTGTGGGATTGGTAGTGAGTCAGTATCTACAAATTCTTTGCCAGTGTAAACTAAGAGTCTCAGCTGAGCTGGGCCATGGAAGTCTGGAGTTCTGGGCACACCTGCATGGTGCCACTCTAGCTGGTAAAAAGACATCTTGTAATTCCTAAAGATTCTTAAATATTTATTCACCTCCAAATAGAATTTGTAAATGTGTGCAGATTTTTCTGATTCCTTAAGCCGTTCTTTGCAGAAGCTCCTGTACAAATTATCTACAGCAATCACAGAATCACCGAATCACCTAGGTTGGAAGGGACCTTTTAAGATCATCTAGTCCAACCGATGGAAAAAAAAAAAAAAAAAAAAAAACACCACCACAAAAAAACAAAAAACACACAACACCCACAAACAAACCACACACACCACCACACCACCCAACACTAATCCATATTCCCAAGCACCATGTCAACTCCTCTCTTGAATACCTCCAGGGATGGTGCCTCAACCACCTCCTTGGGCAGCCCATTCCAATGCCTGATAACCCTTTCAGTAAAGAAATATTTCCTAATATCTAACCTGAACTTCCCCTGGCGTAACTTGAGGCCATTGCCTCTTGTCCTAATGGGACAAGAAGAAGGATGGGACTGGGAAGAAGGAAAAAGAACAGCAAAAGGTGGGTAATAAATATAGAACTTTTCTGCTCCTTTCCTTTTTTGCAATTTTTTCATTAACAATAAGCCAGCAGTTTTTAACTCTCTTTTCAACAAGTGGTCTTTTGATAAAAAACTGAAAATTCCTGACATATTCCAGGTGTAATTAATGCTGAACTTATCTCCATTCTTGCAGAATGCTGTGCAGCACTCACAAGGTTGATAGGCTGCAGTCAGTAGCAAAGGCAATGAGTGTATTTTATTCTATCTGCTGCATAGGTACCTGTGGGTGTCAGTAATCTCAGTGGATTTAGGTATCAATTTCTTTTCCTGGTGCACAGGAACATCAAGAGATAGAGACACAAGAGTAAAAATATAAAGTACAGAAATCCCTACCATGGGGTGATCCATGGGGGCTCTAGGAGAAGAATTTTCCTGTGGTCAGGTTAGATTTTAATTTTGCAATAACCTGACTGGCACATGGAGCATTTTGTGAAGACCATCTCATGTCAGAGACAGACACAAGATAAGTAATGTCCACTGTTCACATAAAAGGATTCTTACTTTCTGCTATGTACAATACTGATTGCCTTCCACAGGGGAAGGAGAAGCTGAAAAGACACACCCTCACCAGAAACTGCTGAAGATACTCATCTAATACCTCATAGGATACTTGGCCCTGAAGAAATAAAAATAACAAAAGAAAAAATATCCTAGGCATTCCACTGTGACTATGCAAGAACTTCATATCATTAAAAAGGACTGTACTTGAAGTGAATGTATGTGGTGCTGTAGTAAATGAAATTCATAAATGAACTTAGAAGTGTCCAGGGCTAGTGTATGAGGAAAGCTTTTTTTTGTAGAAAATGGGAATTTTATTTCATAAAATGCTCTTTTAAAAGTCTTCAGCACTGACTAAAAATGCGTTGTTACTGCAGTCGTGTTGCAGTTAATGCACCTGTGAACTTTATTTTCCTCAGGCTTTTGTGCTGTTGTCATGGTTTCACTGAAATAGAATTGACTTTCTTAATAGCAGCTGGTCTAGTGCTATGTTTTGGATTTGGGATGAGAAATAGTGTTGATAGCACACTGGTGTTTTTAGTTGTTGCCAAGCAGTCAATGCCTTTTCTGCTTCTCACACTGCTCCACCAGCGAGCAGGCTGGGAGTGCACAAAAATTTAGGAGGGGGAACAGGACACATGACCCCAACTGACCAAAGGGATATTCCATACCATATGACATCATGCTCAGTATATAAAGCTGGGGGAAGAAGAAGGAAGGGGTAGGGTTTGTTTTCCCAAGAAACCATTACACCTGATGGAGCCCTGCTTTCCTGGAGATGGCTGAACACCTGCCTGCCCATGGGAAGTAGTGATTGAATTCCTTATTTTGATTTGCTTGTGTGTCTTTCACTTTACTTATTAAACTGTCTTCATCTCAATTCGTGAGTTTTTTTCTCACTTTTACTCTTCTGATTCTCTCCTCCATCCCAACTGGGGGGAGTGAGCAAGTGGCTGTGTGGTCCTAGCTGCCGGCTGGGGTTAAATCACGACAGTTATGTAGTTTCTAACAGCTGTTGATTGCATTCTTCCACCTCTTTTGACAATGATAGTGTAAAGTGCCATGGAGTCTAAACATTTCTAAAGGAGTGATGTAATTGTTAGAGGCAATAATACACTGTACAGCTTTTTTTTAACCTTGTAAAACTCTTTAAAGAGTCACAAATTATTTGGTAAGTGCTGAGAAGTATGATGTGTGTTCACCTTAATCCTTTAAACTCCATCTCCTAGTCCTGTACTTCAGCACCACACATATTACATTATGCATCAGGATAGATAATGACTCATTTAAGTAGTTTCAACAAGAAATACACTTTTGTGGATCTTATTAAGGGATTCTTAGTTTCTTCCATGAGGTCTTCACCTTCTGCTGAAAGAGGGACTGAAAATCACTGGCAAGCACTGGCTTGCAAAAGTAATCGAAAAAACCAGGAAGATCTAGCCTAAACTGTTGCAGTAGTGTCTGCAATCTGCTAGATGTTATTCGGGTTCTCAGTCAGCTCCAGGAGGATTAGAATTTAAATTCCTGATTGATAGCATTGAAAAGTTACTTTTTTTCTTGCATTAGAAATTGCACAGATAAAAGGAAAGGAATAAATATTTTTAAAGCTTTACTTAAAAGTTTATATTTCAAATCTTACCTTCTATTTTTCTTTTTCACATGCTATTAAAAGTTAAAATATTGTCTCTTGTTATGGGTTACAGGACTGGTGACTTTTGCTCCTGAAAACCATTCCCTTTTCCAAATCTTGTTTGAGATACAGTAATAGAGTTCCAGTAATATCATCTGCATTTTCTTACACCAAACATTAAAATAATGTCACTGCACAGAGGAGAATCCAATATTCATTTAGGGCAGAGAGAAAAAGGCAGCTCTGCTGCCTTGTGATGAGGGGTCTCATGGGAGATCTGAGGCCTGGATACTTCTCTCTTTGCAGGGAGACTTTCTGTGGTCCAGAAACTATCCAAGAAAATGTAACTTAACCACTACATTTTTTATAACTTACTTTTAATTTGTGATGTTATCAATGCTAGTGAACTTTTTAATCTAGATGTGGAGTTTATTTTTGCAAAGCAAAAAAAAAAAACAAACCACCTCTGATAGGGTTGGCTGTAATTGTGTCCTTAATGCATTCAAAGGCCTTAGTAGGGAACTGATGTTCTCTTACACATGCAGACAGGCATGCTCAATATAGACACATACATGGAACAAATAGTATTTTTGGTGTTATGGAGATTTAGTAGCTATCTTCCTAGCAGGGAGAAACATCCAGAACATTGTACAAATAAAACCATTCTTATTCCTCCCAAGAAGGCTTTCCCTCTTGTACTATGGACCTCTCAGTTTTGAATATTTTTTCATCCAAATTGGTTGCACAAAAATAGTTCCTCCCTGCTGGAGCTCCTGAGAGAACACATCTACCCTACTACTCTATAGGAGTTGTGGTGAAGCAGCTCTGGGATTTTAATGCTGAGGGAGAAAGGTTTGGATCTGAACAAGATATGAAGAGCATTCTGACAGGGTGTGGTCTTGTAGAGATGTTGCTTGGTTCTTCCTGGCTCTTACAGTCTCAACACATTTGAAATGGACTATCATGTTCATATCATCACGAATAAAGCAAGCATTGGTGTTTAATTTATAATACTTCTCTGTGTATATCAGAACATGAAATTTTATTAAAACTTCTGAATATTCTGAAATGCAATTTTGTAAAGGCAAATAGGTATTTTAATGTCTCTATCAGCCCAAAAACTCGTGTTTTGAAAGGTTTATGGAAATCCTATACGTTTCCAAAAATTACCTTGAATTCAACAAAATTGCATATTTTTCTGGTGCTTCTTTTCTAGTGGAAATACTCTGAGAAGATCTAGAATGAAATATGAGAGTCTTCATTTTTATGTTATGACCATCATCTGCAAAGGAGGAGTCACACTCGTCACTCAATATCCTCTTGCTCAAAATTTATTAATAGTTGTAAGAGGAATTCAAACTGAGACAATATGCCAACAGAGAGACTGTGTAAGCAAAGTTATATGATCTTACCCAACACTAGTAGGATTCCCATCTTGTAAAGAAAGTGTGTTTAAAATGCTGTGCCCTGCCCTGCATGTGGACTTTGGAGGACTACCCAGCAAAATATAGGTACAACTGTGGTCTGCATGTGCTAACTTAATCTTTTACTATGGGGTAACAAAAAATACAGGTGAAAAGTTCACGCTAATACAAAGTTCAAGCTTTTCAGAGACTTAGAATATGTTCTTTCATGTTCTTAGAGCTTTTTCTCCCAGGCAATGATGTCTACCACCAACTCTACTAACTTTAACAAATAATACCCACAATTTGATATTCTTTGTCACTCATTAATTTTCATATGGATGAAGATATGACGTGATTCTCGTGAGAACGCTAATCAGCCAGTTCACTTCCAAAGCTCAAATACTCTCACTGGTATGGATGTGACTATTGTACTATGTTTCATTTAAGATGTATAGCATTGCTCAGATTGAATGGTGTTATTGGTTCTCTTAATGTAGTGTCTGCTTCTTTTGTGTGTTACAGAAATGTTGTGTAAAAGAACTTAGTCTTGAGTAAGGCAGGGGTTTGTAGAAATTTTTTTGTTCCATTTTTTCATTGAATTCTCCTGTCAGTCAAGTTTTTTCAAAAGTACCTACTAAAGTTCCTTGGTAATGATTCCCTAAATATTGATATCTCCTGTACATAGAAGGTAATTTTTTCCATGAGAGTGTGAATGACCAAGTGCAAGTCATACTATGTGCCAAGAGTTAGTGCCCTGAGCATAGCGGCTTCATGGGCCTCCAGGAATTGAACTGTGCCATTTGGTGTATTCATACATGGTGCCTGACATTCCATCGGCCTGGTCAGCCACTTTCGGGTATGTGGGAATAATTAAGTCTGAGAAAAAAAGCCTCTGTAGCTATTGAGCCTTGCTTGAACTGCCATTCTGAACGACTTACAGTCTTAAAATCAGGTCATTTGGACTCTCAGGCTAGCTTACAATTTTACTTTCCAACATTTTTATTCAACAGATTAGTGTTTTCTTCATTCAATGTATTTTTACAGTCAGCTGCATTCATTTCATTCTTTTGTGCTCACTTGAAATGGCAGAAGAATATGGAACAGAAGTTGAATGCTATCTGCACCCCTAGAACAGGATTGGACAATTTATTTGACTAGAATTTATTTGATCAAATGAATCTTTTTTATTCATAATATGCATTTTGATTTTTACCAACTTTGATATTTGCAATTATTCAATGTATTCTTCATGCCTTCATTTTTCAGCTTATGGGTTGTCTGAAAACTATAGATGGTAGTCAATTCATCCCTCACATTGTGTGAATAGATGCGAAGAGCTAAGAGAGGACTGTTTGAGTATTTTGTGCTTAATACCTGTTCAGATTCCTAGTTGTGCATTCTGAATGGTGCACATGTGCACAGATTTCCACCTTGAACATCACTGTTACAAAATAAAAAGATTATTTCTACTCATAAAAATGTGTAAAAGGAAGTCAAAGTACTTTGCAAGCAAACGTGCTGTTTTTTTGATAAATTGAAATATTTTATCTCAGAGCTACTATTAATACAAAACACTTTCTGATACATGTACATTTCTGCAATTTGGTCCTTCCAAATGAGAGGAAAATCAATGTTTGTCATGTCACACAAAATACAAAAAATGTTTGTCAATGTCCACATTTGAGACCTTGTGTGCTTGCCTTTAATGATAGTATAGTAAAGAAAATTAGTCCAAGTGTGCTCACAATGAAGCCCATAAAGATTTGAATAACATTTTTGAAATCAATGCAGTTTCACTCATTTTACATGGATGTAATTGAGAGCAAAATTCTACCTAATGTATTTAATTGCTACTCATTTTCTTTCATTTCCTTGCAAAAGCATAGCAAATGAGATAAAAGTGTAATTCTCCTATCCAAGACCCTCATGGAATTGAAACATATTGGTTATATGAATTATTTCCCTTTTTTTTAACTTAAACATTCCTCAGATCATTTTGGATGATGCCTAATATTTTTAGATCTGCTTTTTGGCTATGGAAGTGCAGAAGTTCAAGAGGTCCAAATAGTGAAATCTGCAGATGGTATTTACATCTTCTAATTCTGGATAATCCAGAAAAGCAGACTGCAGTTCGAGACCTTGTCTGGATTCAGAGGATTTTAACTGACAAAAATATGTTGGTCTTTTTTCTTTCTTTCTTTTTTTTTTCCTTTGTGTGTCTGTATACTTTTGTTTGCATTTAGTTTAGTTTACAATACTTCAAAGTTTTTAGTGTTTCATTAAGTGTGTTAGAATCACAGTAGCTGTTTCCTGTATAAAAATAAATTTATAGCTTTAAAATCTGAACCTCATACTATAAATATTATTACCTTACCATCCTTTACTGAAAGCAATTTTCTTTTCCTAATCCTCTACGTTACTGAATATTTACCAGATTAAAATGTATACATTTGCAGAAAATGAAGAATTTGATATCTTCAACTAGTAAAAATATATGGATTATCTAGAAAGAAATTTTAAGAATATATATAGATCCAATCCTGAAAAGATTAGAATATGAGTGTTTCAGTTTCTGAATCATTATTGTATTTTTTCAAATGTCTAAGGTAATTTTGATGCAGTATGTGATCAAAAACTGCTGTGCAATCTGTAAATATCTGTTTGAAAAAATCCAGCAGATGTTTATAGTGGTGACAAATTTGTGCAGATTTTCATAGCAACAGTTTTTAGGGGTTCAGACAGTCTTTAGCCATGTGATTAATCTTTGTTGAGGCTAATATCAAAGTTTATGCTTAATTTGAAGCATGTTTAATTTAGTAAGATTTTTAAGCATTTGTTAAAATGCTTTTAGTATTTAATGTGTATTAATAACTTTTAACAATTGTTCTGAAATTGTTAAGTGACATTGGAGGTGTAAGATCATTTACTGGCTGAACTTTTATCATTATTTCCTTGATAATTGAATCTAAGGGATTTTATAATGCTTATAAGGGAAATTCTTTCACAACCATAGCTCTTTATAGGTGTTTAATAGATTAAATGTTATAATTTGTATATAGTGTTCTTATTTTATTAGTTCTGATTTCCAGAACCGCCTCTTACTATCAACATTAAGTTGTAGTTTGAAGTTAAATTTAAAATAAAATATTACATTGGAAATAGGACATCAGAAGTGCATTTTTAAGGAGTTAAGGAAACAATCAACTACTATCTTTGAATATGTATACTTAAAACAATATACTAAATCATGAAAGAATAATTTTATTAAGGTAAATTGTGTGATGTTTTTTAGCTGATGATACAAACCAACATGGAAATAAATCCTGAGAAATATTTATGTCAAAAATTTATTTTTCCAGATCCTTGTATAGTGAAAATTCATTTCTTTGTGTGCTATATAGACACTCAGTTTTTGGATTACTTTCTGTTTTTTTGAAAAATAACACATCACAGCCATCCATCATAAGAATGTCTTCCCTTGTTTGAATGAAGGATTATGCATTTATATGTAGTCCAGAAGACAAAAATGTCCAGTGGTCCCTGGCCTCATCCTGCCACACAGAGGAGCTGAACAGGAACAGGCAAGGTGGCTTAGGCAGATGAAGACTGTGCTTTTCCTGGCCAGTCACTGAACTCATCCAAGAGCAATGAGGAAACTGATCACTGCCACGATCTTTTGCCCTTTGCCTTAAAAATTTATTTCTAAGTATACCTGTCTTTGCACTGGCCAAATGATAAGGGAAAATAAAATGGAATAGAATTTTCCACATAACCTAGATTTTGAATGTGTGGATGCATGGAGAAAACAATTATCAAGTATCACAGGTTGTGATGATGAAAGCCTTCAAGGCGCACGTAATATAAAAGTACTCTACAAACCCGGGGACAAATCCTACATCTTCTGTCTGTTTTCTTTCCAAAGCAGAGTGGTGACTTTCAAGAGGTAACTTAAGTAAATACTCTTCCTTCCTTAGCTACATCTTATGAGGTCACTTAACCTTCAAAGAGGTCCACTTAAAGCTTTGCAAATCAAAGAAAGCTAAGAAACCCTCAACAGTTACTGTTTGTAAACTTGGCCCATATATGTGTCCATGTCTGTGTGTCCTCTTTATTATATCAGTTCTGCTCTGGTTTTGTGCTGTGATCTGCACTGCTTATGGTTCTTAATTGTCCCAGATGCTGCTGCTTTGAGTGTATATGGCTTTGTCCTTAGAGTATTTTTGAATAAAATTTTAAAAGTTCTGGGAACAGGAAGCCAAAAATTTAGTCCTCTCAGTTCTCAGGAGAATGCTCTGTTCTCTACAGAGCTCAGTCCAGTGTCACCTTGTATCTTTTCTGATGGAACTCATGTTTCTCATATTTCCATCAATACCTTTTCTAGCCTTCCAGGAGAAGGCATTCCTTGGTGAAGGATGTGCTCTCAGCAAGGGAGTTCAGTGCAGGTCCACTTCTAGATAGGATCTAGGACCTAGCCAGGGCTTCCTGGGTCCCGTTCACTAGACTAAAATTAGCACTTGCAAAGTGTTGAGTCAATTCTCTGTCTATTTGTAGATTGCAGAAATGTTTTAGATGAGGGTTACAAGTTCATCTGAATGCTTCTGAACAGGCAAAGATGTCCAGAGAATTGTTATCCTGAATGTGGGTGTCTAGTGATTTCATATATGATAGGGCTAGGCAGTCCTAAAAAGCAACAGAATAGAATGGAATTTTAAGTGGATTTTTTAAGTGGAAATTTTAAGTGGATTTTTTGTTCCTGAGGTGTAACTTGCCCATAATGACTTGAACAGCTGTATTAGTCAGCTGTTACTGGTATGTCATATTTCTGCTGTACATAAGGAATAATGAAAGTAACATCATCCCACTCTCCTTTGGCAGTTCACTGTCTATCAGTTTCTCTCTGAACTTTCAAGTGTTAAGCACGTTAATGATTTTATTTTTTAAAGCAGAGATACAAATTGTTGATTTGGAACTTTTATTTACTGCAAACTATGTTCTTAATTGCTTTGAGACTGAGCTCCATGTAAGTTGCTTAGCAAGCTAGAACATATGTTATGCAAATAACAACAGAAACTACTCTTTTCCATAGAACTTGCCTAAAACTCATTAATAAGACAGAATTTCTCATTCCTAACCTGGTCTTACTTTAATCTTTTTCTAAAACCTGTAGGAAATAACTTAATTACAACAGCAGTTTACAGTGCCAGCACGAAAAACATGGGTAGATAAAGAAATGGCTTAAGTTTTCAAGGCTTTTTAGGTAGAAATTGTTGACAGTTTCCATACAGTACTTCCTATTATCCTATTTTTTATACATTTTGAAGATAATATATAAAAATACTGAAGTGCAATATTGAAGGAAATAATAGATTAAACTTAATTGAAAGTGCTTGTTTTACCCGGGAATATATCACCGGAGATACCTCTTGGTCTTCCCAATGCACCAGAAGCTTGTAGGAAAGAATCTGGCAGTAAACAAAAGTCTACAGGGGAGACCTCAAATTATTATTCAGGGTATTTGAATGTATATCTTACATTACTAAATCTACTCAAATAGTAGCATTTAAATTTACAGGTTTTGTATCTATGTCTCAGCCAGCATTTTTCAGTATCAGCGAAATTTAATGGTTAAATTATTTTAGTAGAAATTGTATACCTACCTGAAGGAAAGTGGATCTGAGTGCTATATTATAGTTTGTCAAACTGAACAGAAAAATCTGAAATGAGAACAGAATTTCATAGGAATGTCTAGTGTGAAACATGTTAGTTTATACTGTTCAATACTTATTGTGTTTATCACTGCAACAAAATTTATAACAGAAGAATATTATGCATTTGTACAATGTGTTTGAGAGAAAAAAAATAGAAATCACTCCTCTCCTTGCAGATTAATTGTGGTTGCTTTGTTTTACCCTTGCTAGTATATCTTATTTCTGATATAAAATGTTTAACAATGGAAAGAGAGGCAAAAATCGGGTCTAAATGTTAAAGTGCATCCTTCAGAATAAGAAGTTAGAATTTTTAATTGTCCATTTTTAAATGACTACAAATATCAACTTCATTTGCATATATATTTGTGATACCATAGACATATTGCAATTTTACATTAATGGATATATAAAGCCTTGAAAGAACACATTTACCTATCAGACTCCAGCTCAGTCCAATACTAAATGTTAACATCAGTCACTAGAAGAAACACTGAAATCCCTCTTACATTTCTGGAATTTTCCTTTCAGATGATTAACTTGTATTCCTTCCTTCCTTCCTTCCTTCCTTCCTTCCTTCCTTCCTTCCTTCCTTCCTTCCTTCCTTCCTTCCTTCCTTCCTTCCTTCCTTTCTTCCTCTCTCCCTCCCTCCCTCCCTCCTTTATTTCTTATCTTCTTTCCTTCTTTATTTCCTTCTATGTTTATTTTACTGTATATATAGAAAATTTGGCACTGTAAGGTACTGCTACTCACAGTTTTCTCAGGCCAACTTTTATAGAAATCATGACTAAGAAAATCATGTAGAAATCAACTAAGGGAATGTGCTAACAGTCAGAATATATATACATATTTGTATTTAAATATACTTTTAAAATGTCACTATAGAGATTTACTTGTATCTACATATATCAAAATCCTATATCTGACTACATAATTAATATTAGAAATGTGAAGTCCCTGAAAGAAAAGGTTTCACAAAGCAGCATATGATTGTCTTATTCATTTTATTGAATGACCATGCTAGTTGTATATTAAACCTTCTGCAGCTTAAAGAAATGTTAAATATCTCTTTAGTATTGCCACTTTCTCCTGTGCTTTCATATAATGTTCCCGCCCTTCTTATTTGACAGTCCAATCTGACCTCTGATGCCAGGAAACCACTCAATAAATCGACATAACTTTGGTCTGCAGAATTATGGGATTTCTCTTCATGAAAAGGGAAAAATCCAGGTGGGCAAATAAAAACTCTCTAGAGAAGAGGTATTTTTGGTCCATGTAGAAATAATTCTAAAGGTTTTCAGTACTGATAATCTTGACATTCAAACCTAATAAAGGAGATGTATTAGAAGCAAAGGGTGAATGTTTGTAATTACAATGACTTTTATCTTGTTTTTATACTTGAGTATTAGCACAAAACATATCAGAATAATAGTAGGTGTTTTATGGAGTGATAAATTCGGGTCTCTGACTTTCTATCAGAATACAAAGCCACATATGACAGGAATGTTTTTGCCAAGCCCTGTTCCAGGGAGATGTATATTTTTCATATACAGAGTCAGGAGTTGGACAAAGCAAGCAGGGTCTGGGTCATGTCTGTTACTATGCCCCAATTGAGAAAAACATCCCTAAGAACAGCATTTAACTTTATGCTTCTCTGTTAAGGGTTTGCTTAAGCAGAGGGATATGCTGGTAATAGAAATAAGATCTTGATTACACTCCATAAAATGAATGTAGTTTAAAGGCAATTAAGTCAATGTAAGTACCTGTTTGCAAACAACGTTTTCTAGAGAATATCTTCACTGACTTAATACATTATGGATAAAATGAAGCAGTCTATTTGTAAATGAACACATACAACCCCCAAGCCCACCAAATGTTCCCCTTTTATTATGAGACAGGAAGAGGGAGTTGGTTCAAAGAAAACAGAAATGATTGTCAGATCCAGCCTGCAAGATATATTGAACATTCAGACTAATACTACAGTAGAGCAAATGTTTTGGGGGTTTGCTGTGATTGTCACTACTTTTAGAGGAAAGACTCATCTCTTTGATTCCACCAGAAAAAGACAGTATCAACACTGTCAAATATGAACAGAAATGCAGTCACTTCTAAAAATTTCAGATTCTAACTAATTTAAAATCCATAGGATTTTCAACTATTTCAAAGAAAATTTTATTAATAATAAAGCTGAGTGAATAGGTTGTAATGAATTATTTAGATAATGAATGCCACATGTTTGGGCAAGCTTTCTGTGGAAAAGTTTGAAATTCTCAAGCTATGTAATTTGAATTTGCTGGATTTGAATGTGCTGTATTCAGTGAAACGTTCTTGCTCTACACACCATGCACAAGGTGGAGTTCACATTTAGTGGTTATTCGGAGATCAAGAAATATCCCTTTGGCTTCTTCAAATGATATGTGTGACTAATGAACAAAGAATGGGCTTCAAATTGTGGAATTTTGAGTTTAAAAGACATCAAAATTTGAATAAGTTGTCACTGCATGTGTTTAAATATCACAATCATGAAAATATTAATAGTTTTTCCACTATTTGGTTAAAACCCCCTCATTAATATCATTATTTTTATTAATAAATTTGGGGAATCAAGTCAAAGATTTCATGATTTCTCTGTAAAGTGCACAGTTCAGGAAATGACTGAATTGGAAACGTATTATCTACACTATCACAGTTTGATTTAGAAGGAGAAAAATTGTAAAAAGGGGCCTTTCCCGTTTTGCTTGGCAACTAATTAAGAGATTATTTGCATTTTCTTGTTTCTTTGCAAATTGTCTGACCTAAAATTCTCAACTTGGCCACTGCTTCCTTTTGCAACATATACATATAGCGTTGCACTTCAAAGATGTTCAGAAGTCCTCAAAAGCTTCAGAAACACAATAACACACAAAGGGAAACCATCCTTCTAGTCATTTTCTGTATAATTCTTTGACACAACATGCCTAAAGTGATCTATCCAACTGTTTGAATGAGGATATTGTAGCACAAAGCCAGCATTGACTGAGGCCAATCTGCAAAGGCTAATTTGTGTTTTCTTATCCTTCAGACAGACCTCTCCAGTGTCTATAAAACTCTGTAAATGACCACAGTCTGCAGCTGGAAAAGCCTGATGACTGGCAAGAGACCCAATGAGGACTGAATAATCAAGCTGTGCTATTAAAAGGTACAAGACATCAATCCCAAATCACTGGGATGATGCAAATCAGTTATTGTATTTTTTAATGTACATTCCTTTAATTGAACAGCTTTGTTCATGCTTTGTTGCTATGTGAAGATAAGCCAGAACAGGGGAGAAGCCACATTCCAAGGGCCTATTTCTCTAATTGCCAACAAAATCTACACTCTCCAAGCTGCTGAGCAAAAATAATCTCTGCTTTGCTAATGCTTTTCTTGCTCTTCCTTGTAGATAATATTGTACAAATGCTTTGGTTATATATTACTTTTACATATATGGAACAGTCAAGCAAACTTTCTCTGTCAAAGTTTGTGACAATCCCCTTTTAAAAATTTACTCCATCTGTATGAAGTACAGCTAATACTGTAATTTATTTTTACTTTTTTGTTTTTTTCTTTCCAAAAAATGATACTTTGTGTAATCATTGAGAAATTGAATTTATGCTGGAAGGCCTTTAGGATTTACAGAGGTGTGTATAATTAGGAAGTATTTTTTATTTTTTTTTTCATGTACAGCTGCTCAGGGAACTTTTTCTATACATATAATGTCCTGATACCAACCTTGTTTCTTCCCCATTCCTTGTCTATGTGGAGGGCAAGTGTCTCACTGAGACAGCCCAGCACCACCAGCTGAAGGGAACAGGACGGGGGGAAGTCCAAAGCTACACAGCAGTGCCAACCTTGTACTAGGTGTGCAAGAGCCAAGAAACATTCAGAACATGTTCAAATTGCCTACCATTCATTTCCTTTTTCCATGGTAAAGGCAGCTCAAAAGGCTCTAGACATCTTCCACTGTTACACAGACAGGCAACAATATCCACTTCAAAGTTAAGTCTCAGACAAGGCAAAGCTTAAGTTACTTATTTGAGACAATAAATAGCGCAGTCTGAGATTTTAAGGCATATATGCTGTTGCACATATGACTTTGAGTGATAAAACACTTGGAGTCTACCTTTTAAACATTAATTTGGGATATTTTAACATATCTGGATAATCTAGAATTGCCTAAGTAGAATTTTTTCCTCTCTCTTAAGGCCACTTTTCTTCCTCTTTTTCCCCTCTATTACACAGCCCAGGAATAAATGCTTCTTCTGAAAAAGAAGAATGTGAAAAACCACAATCTGTGAGAAAACAAAAGCAGAAACTTCAGAGGAAAGATGTTATGGCACTGTTTTGTGTATGGTTAAAATCCAGAAAGATGGTGATTCCACAGGGGTCGAAACACGCTGTGGAATACCTGTTGAATCTTAAGCACTTTGGACTCTTTCAGGTGGTTAAAAAAAAGGCTTAAGAAGTCCAGCCATATGAAGGAGCTGTGGTCATCCACTGCCGGCTCTGCACAGTGTGCTTGCACGTGAGAAAGATCACTAGACGTGTGCTTTGAGAGAGAAGGTCTCAGATGGGTCATACCTGGGGGCCAGGTGGGGATGCTGCCAGCAGCACCTGTGGCTATAGGGAGTTTCTGAGTGACAGACAGTATATATGCTGCATAACTTCTTTCTTCCCAGTTCTACATGCAAGCCCTTCCCCATGGCTGGAAGTGCAGGTGGTGCCAGGAGGACAAGGACAGAATGGACAAACCTACCAATGCATCCTGTCCTCCAGAGCATGGCTCCTGGTCAGGAGGGTGAACTGGAGTCATCCCCAATCTACCCCATGCTCCTGGGATACACCCCCACCTAAATATCCAGGACATGGCAGGGATTTCCCTTTTTCCAGGCTAAGTGTGGAGATAAATCACAATCTATGTCCAGAGCGACACAGTCCACAGGGCTGGGGCCAGCCCAACAAAAGGACCCAGAACCAGAAGTTCATTCAAAAATGATACTTCCTTGGAATCTATTTTTGATTATAATTAGCTCCAGTAACATAATATAATTTGTAGACATACAGTATTAGAAACATTTCTATCAATAGAAATTATGCAAATAGATTTGGATGTTTATATGAATTTCAAATGAAAAAATATGGACTGTATGATATTACTGTAGTTTATGTAATTAGTCTTTGTGATATCAGTGTGTTCAGATTAACTCCACTGCTGAGTAAATCCTAAATGCTTTTCTCCAGCACATTTCCTTTGACTTCAATAGGAGACTGTCAGATAAAGATTTTGCTAAAAGAGTAAGTGCCTCAGGATTTACCTTTCTCATGTGGATTTTATTTCTAAAGGAGTATGTATTGCTGTATGAACTTTTATGTTTCCATGTTAATATGATTAAGAAGACACACACTGAGCTGTAAGAGTCTGCCTGTGCAAATTTCCCTCTGAAAACAATTCTGCTGACACATTGGGGAAAACTATCAAATCGTATTTATTTTGTTTTTCATATATATAAAGCAATGGAGTTTTTTTTTGCTTTTTTGTTTCCTAGGGCTATGAAGAATGGAGGAGGACCAAAGTAACCTGTCATGTGGGAAATATTTTCAAGCACCAGGAAACTCCGAGACTGAATGTTGTCTTGTGGATCTTGCTTACTTGAGATTCCTTCAGTTGCTTTGTTCTAGAGTATAATTTTTTAGCACTGTTATTTTATCTAATCATGAGGTCTTCTTATGTAACTGCTCTAAAAAAAATTTGTAGTGCACAAAGAAGAGCTGATGAGAAAATAGCCATTTTCCTTCTTGCAGCATTGTTGCTTTGGATATAACTTCAAATACCTGTAGAGAACACAAAGTACCTACATGTTTATTTCTATTATGTGTTTGTTTCTGCATTCAACTCTAATTATGGTATTTAAAGTCATTTGCAGATCAGTATCTGGCTTTTCTATTTTTACAGAGGTTGACCATTTCTTTGTTTACTGCAGCTGAATCGTTTGAGGCCTCCTGGTGGTTTACCCATCACTGCTAGATGCTGTTAGATAGCTTCAAGTTTTGAAAATTTAATTTAAGAACAGGGCATCAAAATACATTAGTTGAGTTTGTCTTATTAGCAACTTTTTATTGCAATGTATCAGCACTTTCTTGTTAATGCTTACTGTAAATTGTCTGTAGTGAGGCTATACCACTGGTTCAAGACAGGTTTATGCTGACTTGTAATTTCACTGAAGCTTATTAGAGTGTTCTCCTCTCTGCTCCAGTTCACCATGTGAGACGTAATGATATGCTACTGTTCCCATTTACATTAGATTGCAATAGGGGAGAAAACGTGTGCTTTTTTGTGTCCTCATATTCTGGTCCATATTCAGATCAAATAATTTTGACACAAATTACAGTCTAAATCAACCTTTTTATTTTGACTTTTGAGTTGTCACTATACTATTCCATCTGTTGACATCCTGTCACCTCCTGGCATAAACTAAAACAACACAATGTAATAATGGATTTTGATATAATAAAGTAATGTTTTAAGACAAAATGCCTCTGAGGACTTGGAGGCTGACAGATGCTGATCAAAGTCTTGAACAAAGCAGGCCATCTTTGCAACAAGATGTGCACAAATGATATAGGAAGGCGTCTATGCACCAGCCACTGAAGTGTCCCAGGGAGGGTCTCAAACCCTTCATATATGACGGTGAGTGTTGAATGACTCATGCAAATATTTTCCCCCTTTTTTGGATAAGATCCTTCTGGAGACCATAAAATATATTAAACATTGATTTACAGTATCCAAGGGGTCAATGGGCAATGTACACAGCACTCCTGTAATTAAAGAATGTTTTCAGTTCACCTGAAAATTCATCCTCTAAAGATTTTTGGTTAAATGGTTACATTCTGGAAACTTATAGTACTAAATCTATTATTTACTATTTGCATTTCTTACTGTTATTTTTAAAGCATAATAATATAGAACCATGTATCTCTATCCTTTGAAAAAAGCATAAAAGAATCAAGAAAAATGATACCTAAAATAAAAATGTATAATTCAATGTCAAGTTTATGTATCACCTTCCATTTTTTCCATCATAAATGTTATTTGCTTCAGCTATTCACCTGGATCTGTATTAATCACACCTCTGTTAGAATGAATGGTCAACTAGACAAATTTTAGCTTGAGGCGTGCAGTTTAGTCCAAATTCAATAGGATTTTTAGATTATTTTGTCTAATCTAAAAATTCCTAGTAATTGTTAATTATTGCAACTGTTGTACATTTTTTCACAGAGCTCAACTTTTGACCTAGATTTGTATCAAGACAGTGTAGAAACATATTGACATTTGCTTTAGAATTGAATATATTTGTTTTGAAGATGGGGATAGTTCAAAGTGGTCTAAAGCCTGTAAAATTTTAAAAATAAAAAGCCATAGGCAAAAGTAAAGATATGATGGCTGAATACCTGTAAAAGACTCTTTTCCAGAAGATAAGTGATTTTCCATTTGACCTTCCTGTGAGTGCTAGGCTGTAAGTGGGAGACAAAAGGAAAAAGGAAAGGCAAATGTATCCTGTGCACAATGACATGACCATTACACCAACGTCCAAACTGCTCCTGCAGGCTCTGTGGAAAACTTAAATAAGATGAATTCATTCAATTCCACTGCTTAGGTGAATTTTGTCTATTGTATATGGATTCCAGACCTGATTCATTCTGTTGTTCCATTTTCATACTGGCTTAACCTACATAGAACTGTCAAAGGTTGCAACACTGCCTAAATACCACAGTAGGGCATTAGGCTTTATAAGTATGTGACTAAAAGTCATTTGGGAAAATGGCATATAAAAAAAACCCACTCAGGCATAACACCAGTACACTGAGACTAAGTTTGTTGCATTCTGAAGCTGATATATCCAAGGTAATATTTGTCCACCTCTGATTTTTGGCTTCAGGAAACAGTATACAGAGGTTATGTTTTCAATAATCCTCTATCACTGTTGAGTCCCTCTTTTTTCATGTAAGTCAGAAACAAAAAAATCCAACCCCTAAATTATTTCCTTTTTTTAATAAAGAAAGTGATCACAAAAATCTAAATTATGCAATTTTCAAAAAAGCTATTCAGAAAAGATAATGTCATTGAACACTTGAAGCAAAGTTTTCAGTTGCAGCCTTGTGTTTCTTTTTTTTCCATAGGTGATCCTGGCTGGATATATTTTAAAACAATTTGAGTGATACAAGAGGCAAGCTTGTTCCTTTTACATTCAAATATATGCTTCACAAGGTACAACTTCATTCTTTCATCTCTTTTATGATTCAGTCATATTTTATTGAAATTTTGTCAGTGTTTCTTTGTCACAGTTCCTGCCAAGCATGCTTAAGCAGTTGAGATGAGAGGTTGAAAGAAAAGTGACTGAACAGAATTTTAACTAGGGACAGACAAATATCAGATGGTTTGTTTCATATTGTGAAGCAAACTACCTGAATTCACCATCTCTTTGAACAGTTTATCCAAGCATTAATGGAGCCTTCAGTCTGATTCCACAGTGGTACCCAGACTTACAGAGCAGAAGGTATCTCAAGCTGTGCTGAATAATTGTGAATAGCAATAATATTTTCAAAATAATGAGTAATTAAAGCATGTATCTGACATTCCCTTGGTGCTGCTGGAAAGCAGACAAGGACTAGGGTTTCTGTGCTTACCTCTGAAAACATTGCCATAACACATATTTCTGGTCTAGGCAAATCTAAACACTTGTGTTCACAGCAGTTCTAGCAGTGGCAGCGAATTTTTAATCTTCTACTAAACAGCAGGCAAGTCAATCTTCTTCAAGAGTAGAGGTATAGAGAAGAAAAAAAATAACATAGTTAGCTGAGTGTGAACTCTTTTTTGCGACGAAACTCACATCATCATAAAAATTCACTGTTTAAAAACCCCACAAAACTGTAGATATACTACTGCTGCTTTAGTGGCCTCAATTAATGCTGATTTTGTTGATGAGAAGCAATTTAAAGTGGAAAGCAAGGAGAGGAGAAACAAAGTAATCACGTAAAATTTGGAGATGTTAGGAATTCTTGGATGAAATCGATACTTACAGTATATTAAGTATGTTTCATGGTGTATGATACTTTCAGATAGTGAAGAAATGCTTTATATTGTTCATTTGTAGTAATATGATAACCAGGAGAATAAGTGTATTGTTTTGGGAAAGATTCACATGCCACAAAGGAAAATAATGCATGGGTGAGAACTGGTTTTGTATGACCTTATGTGAATTTAGTGCCCTGGATAAGGATACAGTCTACTGGAAAAATCCTGTATGAGTAAGTAAGGATTGTTGATGAGACTTTTAGCAAGGCAGAAATCAGTCAGGTTTCTAAGTGCCATTAAAAGTTCGACTCATAAGACATTTAGGTATTTCTGAAACTGTACCTTATAAAGCATGCTTTGTAGGAGGCCATATTTAACATTATATGGATAACTTGCCTTCTGGCATTTCCTAACTTTCAAGTGCTTCGTTCCACAATTTAAATAACATTCTTTTAACATAAGTAGGTTCAGGGTTTTTTTTGTCTTTGGTTGGGTAAGAATAAGAGGTGGTGTTTCTCCCTGTTTTGCACACCATGTATGTAGACATGACATTTGTATAGGAAATTGCAGAACCATGCGATGAATTTTCACACATCTGTGATCAGAGCACCTGCTTCCTGGTCAACAATATATCCTTTTTGAAACTTACTCTAACATTTTACCCTCATAACGCTTTCAAACAGATGCTATTTCAAAGTCCCCTTCTAGAGGCATATCCCTTTTTTCTCTTCTGTTCTACTTCAAGTCATACCAATTTATCTAAGAGAGAGTAAAAGCATAAGAAACTCAATTCTAGATCAGTAACAGAATTTCTGAGAATGTCAAAAACTTGAGTTCACTAACTAATACAGCAGAACATGGAATTTCACTGCCAAAGGGAAGGGAAAATTTCCATGCTCCTTAACAGGACACAGACCACTTAAGCTCTCAAAGCATAATAATAGTACATATATGGGGTGATCTAAGTAATTTGGTAGAATGTTTATTCACTGGAATTCCTGAACCACTTTGCATCAAGAACATTATTATTTGGTAACAAATGTTTATGCATATGCAAAATGACTGAGAAACAGCTATTGTGAGGGCAACTTCATGTGTAAACAAAAATTACAGTGGGTAGGAGAGTAATCCAGATTTAAAAAAACAACCAATAACATCTCTTAAAGGATTCATCAAATAGTATTGTTTTGTGGGGAGGTTCATTGTACATATTGCATATGAAATAGATGATGATAAAGCTGCATATATCCTATAATTTTCATTATTTTTTGTGTCTTGCTGTCTCATGACTGATATGCTAAAGACTATTGTATTGCTACTGTCTTTTACCATGGATGACCAAGATTTACAGCATTGTCCCCAGCAAATAAAATTGTTTTTCAGAGAACCAAAATCCACTGCTGCTGTGTTTCCAACCATATCTTATCTATTCTACCTAAGAAACAATGAGTTTTCTTAAGGATGAATTTATTAAGAGTCATTTGAAGAGATAGGCCCAGAGTTAGAGTGCTTGGTTCTATGCTCTGCAGACTAATATATATGTATTTTTATATGCATACGTATGTGTTATTTCCTTAGATTTTGGAAATGAAAATTATTAATACAGTGATGCAATATTTAAAAAGACAAAAATGAAAAATTCTTCTCTTGAGAAATGAAAAAAAGGCATTCTATTAAATTCCTGAGCAATGTATATAATGTTGGAATGCATGCTTTTTGGTATATATTATATACCTACATGCTATACACACATATCTGTCTTTTCCTTGGAGCTTTTATTACTTAATTATTATAAAAATGGAATTTATTTCATGTCTATGCCATAATTATTAAGGTTAATAATTCCTTCCTTAAGAGCAAGGAAGGTTTTGAATGCCATATACTTCATATAACACAACATATACAGTATGTATCCTCTTTTGTAAAAGTAACTTTTATTAACATTTATTTTCTTCTGATTAACCCATTACAGCCCTTATGCATCACATTACTGCTTTCCCTTTACTGGAGGGAAACTTCTATAGAAGACTTATTTTTAACTCTGCATTGCTTTCACATTGTAACCAAAGATTAGCCAAGGCAGTTAAAGTTGTTTTCAGTGTGAGTTCTTTTATACGTTATGCTATTTCATCAGTAGCACAGTCTTGGAAGATAACTCTTGGTGGTCTCATTCAGTGGCAATTCCAATAGAGCTAGAAAATTAATGTAGGATAGAACCTTTCGCAGATCTCTCATCCATTACAGAACAATTTTTCAAAATATAGAGCACTTTGTAAGTCAAACAAAGCAGAATTATGGTTTAGTGAACTGCAGTCCTGAGTGCATTATGGTTTATTTTTCTGGTGAAAAAATAAACTATTACTTTGACTAATAACTCTCATGGAATGCAGGAAAAGATTACCATTAGGTATTTCTTGCCAAAAGAAATTGATATCATGATACTCTTAAAGCACACAAAAAAGACCTGAATTTACTGGTACTTGAATAGAATTTTAGGCCTGGCATGTATCATTACTGTAAATCTTTCAAACATTCAGAATGGAGGAGAATCAGTTTCACCTTTCTTCTGGAAAAAAAAGTTGCTGCTAATCCTCCTTACACTATGGGCTTGATCCAGGGAGGATCTGTAATTCTCATTGACCCAACTTAAGCAAGGACCACAGGAACTCAGCACCTTTCTGGCTGAACTCCTTTAGACAGGCTATCTGTAGTTGAATGTGTGTGTGCACTTTTCCTACAAATAGAGAGAGAAGGAAAGAAACTGCTCATTTAGCACACAAATCCCATCTTGTCCAGTCCCAAAGAAATAAATGACTTCTCTGTAAAACTCATCAAAATTTATCTCATAAGATATCTCAAGGGAAGACATTTTAGTATATTCTTGTGCCAGTGAGACCAGTGAAGAGCTTCTGCTTGCTAACAGGTCAAGCCCCAGCAGAACACATTTTCAAGAATATTCACTCATCTTGAGCAAATATCTTGAAAAAAATATAAAGGTGAAATTTTGTTATGAATAATCTGGTTTGCAATTATCTCTCCATTAACGTTTTTCAGTTGTACAACTGTACTTACCTTGTTGCCATATATTTAAGCAGTATTGAAAATTGTTAGGGACATTTATTTAATGACTTAAAACTGATTCAGGAATCAACACCTATTTTTAATGTTTTGGTCATTGTTTAAGTAACTACAGGATTGACTGATTGCAGGAAACTGCTTATGAACGCTGACAGCAACAGACACAAGTACTCCTGCAATGCCTATATCCAGGGACAGCGGAACAGCATATGAAAAATACAGAATTTTCTTGTATAAAATATCCATGATATAAAGATCAAACTAATTTGAAAAATAAGCTAGTAAAATATTAGCAGTTTACTACCACTTTTTCCATAGTACACGTCTACACGCGCATGTAGAAGTCCCATTAATCCTGGGAGAATGGCTTATTTTCATGTGTGAACACAAGAAGTGAACATTATGGAGAAACACTACATCCTCCCTGTTGTGCATACACTATTTATACATTAACAATTACAAAATAAGCACCTATTGACGTAAATAGAATGAAAATTCCTCAAGCTTCAATGACACTTAGTAGCCTTGATATGGCCCTGATATGGCCCTGATCCAGCAAAGCCTTTTAAGCACATGTTCAACTTCCACCCTGCAGGTTGTTCCTCTGAAGTGCTACATGCATAGCTAAGGGTAAGAACATACTTAACCAGAGATCTTTGCTAGATTGAGGCCCATGTTAAAGGCCCATGTTAAAGGAGAGTGTGAAATTTCATTACAATTACAGAATGTAAAGAAATATGAAGAATCCTAATGACACAAGCAATTTCCACAATGGACTGTACAGCTTGCATGGTCTTCTATAAACTTACACAAACCAATCTTTCCATTTCAGAGTAACTATTTCAGCATGAAGTTTCAAATGCTACTCGTAAAACATCAAAGTAAAGTTGCAGTTGTCAGTTGTGTACAGAAAGGTTTGAAGCAACTGCAGTAAATATTTGTTGTCTCAATTTTTATACACCATCTTTGTTACTATGCTGTATCGATTGCCAAGGTTAAAACATGACTGAATATTTGCACAGGAAAAATGTTGTCTTCCTTTGTTAGGGCTAAATCTATATACTGATTATCGTTGTTTGAAGAAACAGTAGTACAGTGCTTTAAATTGTAACCTTCATAAATACTTTTACTTAAATAGGAACCTCAAAATCCTAAAGTAAACAAAGACATGATTAAATGTACAGCAATAATGCCCTTATCACAATGGGATAACAAACACAATGGTTAGTAACATTTGAATAGTGTAACAAGAGTGTTTATAATAAGATGATTAGAGCCAAAATGCAATGGCTTTTTCACAGACCACTTCATGAGCATACTAAACTGTTTGTCACTTAAGGACTTCAGAACAGTTTCTAGATCATTCTTCCAGTAAAGCTACTTTTGGAAGGTAAGCCTTTCACATGCTTTAACAAATCACATTTTTCAAACTAGCAATGACGATAGGGTTTAATATGGCTTGAGGACAAAAATATGTTAGAGACAAGGACAGGAAAAGGTATCTAAGTTCAACAAGACTTTTTGCTTTCACATAATACCTCTCTGTCCTTAAGTTCTCAGCTCCTGCTCTTTGTAAAAAAGTCCTGTTTATTTAGCATGATTGCCCTTTTCCACAATTTGCAGTTTACAAGTTCATGGTTTTGTTTCTTTTTATACTAACTTGCATAATTTTATATTTTTGAATGTTCTTTAATGTTAACAGTTTGTTATGTCTTACTGCTGATTTACAAGATGCTGGTAATGAGTTTCTAAAAATAGGAACTGTTTTACAAATGCAACTTGTTAAGTGGCCTACATGCTAAGCGAGATTACTGAAATGGTAAATAAAAACATTCTGTGAGGAAATGATCTCTTCCACATTTAGCTCAGTTTCTCTGTTCTGAGAGCCTCTAGTACTGCCACTAAGCATTTGGTTAAGGTGTTTGACATGATAAAGGTTAAACTAATTCATTATTATGAGTGTACTTGTTTTGTTCTAATAGTAATGTGGTAGGAGAACCATAAGCAGTAGTGATCAAATAAATTTACTAGAGTTCTGTTCAGATGCCTTTGCATACGAGCAAAGCTTTTCACTTTTGCTGCAAATAAAAGACATTCCAGATTCCATCATCCATCCATTCCCAAGGCATTTGCACTTTCCGTGACAAGCTTACTAGGTGTAGTAGTGAAAATTGAATTGTCTGTCTGCCTCAGCAATTTCTGCCATCCCTTTAGTACAACACTGCAAAGTGTTTGATTTTGAACTCTTATTCCCTTATGAATTATTTTCTTAAGTGTGAACATGGAACCAATCCTACAAAATTTCAAAGGGAGGGGATGAGGTATGCTTCTAAACGTTGTAGAACTGGTGACCAAATGGTCTCAATGCTATATTCATTGAAAACTGAAGAAGGGCCATGGTGGCCCTGCCTGAACTGACGTAAGATGACACCAACTGAAGTTGCATGGTAAGAATGAGGCAGGCCAATAAAGTAACCAATAAAGTAAAAAAAAAAAATAACCAATAAAGTAAATTATTTCTGGATACATTTTAATGTCATATTTTGTTTTATTCTTTTTATTATATACCATGAGTTATGACTTTAAGGTATAATAATTTACAGTACCATAGCTAAAATGATGAGAAAATGTTTATTTATACTGACAGTATGAAGTAGTAGAAAATATATTACAAAACCATCCAACAAATGAGAAAAAAAGTTAGCTATCAGACAGTAACAAGGGACATGACAAAGTTTTCTTCATTTTTTGATAAAATATTTCACTTCTTTTCCATTCCCACTGTATGCATGCCTATCAATGCAAAATTTGCCTTATGATTTCCCATCAGTCAGCTGGAACATGTAGACCTTTAAAAACATCTCACAAACCTCATTTTCAGTTGCCCGTGGGCATTCAAATAAATTAAGGTTAAGGAAGTGAAAGAGTACATGCCCTGTTTTGAAGACAGTTACCACACATAAATATAGTAGTAATTAACAAATGTGCTTATTTATGAAATTAAGTACATGAATACGTTATTTTATATTCTACAGCAGACAAGAATTCCTTATCATAAACATGGATGTGCAGCATGCATCTGAGATAGCTAAAATTCTGGATTATAGAAACAGCATAACAATTAAGGATTTTGTTTCTGATGAAATATTTCTTCCTTGTAATTTCAGTATGTCTTAATCCAAAATTTTTTAATCACTTAGATATAGTTTTGCAGAACTATTTTAAACTTGGAGCATACTTCAGTGTGTCACAAATCTTGTTCTGTGCTTCAAGCCTATCATAAAATCAAGAAATGCTTCTCTAATAACGGATAGTCGCAATACCACCATGATTAGCATTCAGTCCCACTCTAGTGACAGAGCTTGTTCCTGTACAGAAAAGGAAGAAGGGAATAGCAATGACTAAAAAAAGTATGTTCCATTCCTTATTCCTATATCTTTCTAAACCTTTGTCAAGAAAACACAGATAAACAAAAATAACAGTCAAATCAGCAAAAACTGAACCACAAACCAAGCTTTTTCTGTTTACATTTTGAAAATAATTTCCACCCAGTTATCTTTGGCTGAGTGTGCAAGCTCTGTTCCAGTGAAACTGTGACATTAAATCCTACACTAATGAGTTGCAGGCCTTTGTTTTGTTTTATGATTTTATTTTATTTTACTTATTTTATTTTATTTTACTTATTTTTTTATTTTATTTTATTTTATTTTTAATATATGATTTTGTATTTCTACTAGAGGTTCAGCCATGAGATTTTGATAAAATTTATCACTGTTGAAAATGACATAAAGTTAGCATGAATTAAAACAAATCAAGTGTATAAAATTATTATTTACATGTATGAAGGAAAAATTCCTATCTAGTGATTTAGATTAGCATTGTTAATTTATGTGTGTTATGAATTAAGTCAACCACTGAGAAGTTACTGATAGCTAGATTTTTGCCATTTTGTGTTTGATCATTTGGAGTAAAGTATGTAATCTGCTAATTGCCAGTGTGAAGAACATAAGAAGTTGTCTTGTCAGTTCCCTGGGTGCACCAATGGGCCTTAATGGCCCTGGCCAGCCTCACCCATGGCCATGGGCTCAGGATCCCCATTTAATGCTAACATCCATCATCCATGAGTGCCAGGCCCTGTTCTGGGCTCTGTCAGAATGGATTGGGATATCGCTTGGCTGGCCTCACCTCATGTGCATGTGTCAAACTGGTCTGTATTTGCTCTTGCTGCTCCGTCTCATGGCTTGAATTTCAGTCCTCAAAAACTTACTTTCACATGAATTCCAAGAATAAATTATTCTGTAGGGTGAACTGACTGAACAGTAAGATTGAGATGACAATGTCCAGTAAAACAGAAAAGAAAGCTATGCAATTGCTTTAATATCACTTTGTTATTACTAGCCGCTTGCATCGATGACTTCAGCTTTTCCCTGTTTTTGAAAGTGTGGAGCTATTGCCTCAAAACATCAGCTTTTCATAGCTTTAAAAAACAGACAATATTTTGCATGAACTCTGTCCTACATATGGCCTCTGTTCTACAGACTTTTCTATTTTATATATAAATTATTTATGTGTATCAATTTATATGTATGTTTATACAGTACCAAAAGCAACAGTAGCCTGATCCGTAGGCGTAGAGTCACTGAGTGTTATGCCAGTCATGAAAACTTTGCTTTTGCTGAAGTCATACTAACACAAGGGATGTTGGGGATGGATCTGACTTTGGGGAAGGAATTCCTCTTGGATATGCCTAAGAGTGCCAACTGCTTTTGATTTCTCAAAACAGATCAGGATACTGTATGGCTGCTCTTTCCTTCACATGGACATGTCAAACTGGGCTCTGCTTGCCATTTTTTGCTATGGCAAAAAATCTTTTTCTCTTCCCATTTTCCCTCAGTGATGTCATACCTCATCTTAAAGACAGATGAAGATAGGGGAGGGATTTTCTTCATGCTTTGCCTGCCTCTCTGTGTGTGTGGAACTGTTAAAGCATAAGCTGGCCTGGAATTCTATACTTTAATAGGAGGTTGACAATGCTGGAGAAGACAGTATTTCAATAGTACAGTTTTAGCAGTAACCTTCACTCAGTACTCACACTCACACTCATTTGTGATGGAAGGAAAATACATTGAGGCAAGGAAACTCACATCAAGTTGTACAATGAGGTCATAGTATTTGAACTTGTGTCACGCCCCCAGAAGAGATACCACAATATTATTACAATCTTATGAAAAGACCGCAATGAACTACAACATTTAATGTAAAACATTTCAATTGGTTCTGGTTCTGAGGTGCATTTATGGTGGGGAGCAATTTAGAATATCAGTTTGTGCTAATACATTTTCTACTTTGAATGTGTATAGATTTGAAATGCAATTTGCCTTACACTGTGTGTGCTAACTCTGCCCAAGTAAGTTAGGGCTCCATGTTTCCTAGAAATAAAATATTTTTCTGTAATTTTTTTTTCTATTGAAAATTCAAGGCATAGTTTAATTATGCTGACCTTTTTGAGGTGTCTCTCTTGTACCTCTAGCACGTTAGAAGACTGACAGGCAAGGACATTGACTTTTACAACCTTTATGGTGGTCAGTTTGAAATAAGAATTTAGACCCTCTTTGCAGATGTATAAATAAGAATTTAATCACAAATATTGAAATAATTTTTTTATAATTATTGAAAGTGATGTAACAGTCACTTTTGAAGCCATTTCTACTCGTAATATAGTAAGGTATTTTAGGATACTTAGGTGTTATTCATTCTATATTTGATAGTCACTTTTCTAAATGAAAACTGCTAATAAAGGTATAAATATCTGCTGAAAGCTGGAGTTCTGCTGAAAATGGGAGCATAAATATGTGTTTTAAATTAGAAAATTAAGGTATTTAGCAAACTGTAATCATCATAGATTAGACATTAGCATGATGGCAACAGCATTGTATTCTCTCCTGTATTTTCTTGTCCTACCAAGAGAATTAAATTCAGGCTTTACCTCATAATTTCAACTCAGCCCCCCCCACTCTGGGCATCAATCCTTGGCCAGCTTTATCAACAATAACAAAACTCTGACAGTTTGAAGCTTGCATCTAAAAAGCACACAACAAGTAGAGCTTTTTTAAAAACAGTGGCTTTCAAAACATCTTTGTCTCTTGCATACAATCTTGATAAGGGAACTTTTCAATGAGGAATTTGCTAGGTGGATGTTTGATAGGAAGGTTGTCTTTTCCAAGGAAAATTATGGTCATCTTCAGTTTATATCAGAAAGCTACCATCTGAAATAAAATATGTAAGTGAATACTGAAAGTTTATTCTTTAAGAATAGCGCTGTGCTCGAGAATATTTCTGATGTGCTCCAAATATGTCATTGAAGACTGAGTTCACTGGTGGGCTATAAAAATAGACATAGTTGTCAGTGGAAATTAAAGCTACTGCTAGTTGATTTAGTCTTCTGATGTAATTTCTTTTCACCATTTTGCTAAATGATCTATATTCTTGACTTTAAAGTTGTCTTTAGTGGACTGAATTCGTTCACCAGCTAGTAGGTAAAGTGAGAAACATGACCTATTGCCAAGAAGTGACCGTTTATGATGATACTGTAATTGATCTGGAGTTTGTTAGACTCAGAGAAGCCATAGTAAAGTTCTCAAATTGACAGTTTTTCCTACATTTGAAGAGAATTTGTACATGTATCAGGGTTGGCTTCCTGAAAATTTTTGACTGCCAGTGAACTGATTCTAACAATGAAAAGTCAAATCATCATGCCTTCTTTCAACCACTCATTGCTCTCTTACAGACCACAAGAAGACCAAAGTTGTCAAATGAAGAATATTTGCCTTGTGATTTACAACTTTACTGGATCCCTTTTTTCCTGTATGGAAATTTTCATAAGTGGTTTGGCAAACGCCTTTAAAATAACTGTGGTATTTGGCAGAAAAAAGGCTGCAGAACTTGGGCCTGCTGTTTCCATTTTAGTTCAACACTGAGACTCCTCTCAGTGATATGAACCAAGTACAGAATTCATAGTCCAAAGACATAAGTTATTAGAAACAAGTTGAGTAAAAAGGAGACATGTGGCTCAACCCACAGAAATTCATTAGACAATGGTTTTCTGAATGCCTGTTCCAAACAATTTGTCAAATCAACTGTTCATTATCATGCAGCCTAATACTGACTGCGTATATATATAAATTTACACATCAGTAGCTATAAAAGCGTTTATATTTATCACACAATACTGTTCATTAGACATAGTGGAGTATGTGAACACACATGTTAGCAATTTATACCCACAAAAATCACTCAGTTGTTCACATGGCAGAGGTCTGTGTATTATTAGGAGGAATCCAAATACACACACTTACTTTATCACTTTTTGAAAGGGCAGACAAAGGTCATAAGTGACAACTTCCTGAGTTTTATTTTCTTTTAATTTCAACATATGTCACCAGAAAACATATTCAAACTTAAGGCTTTCAAGTGAAAGGTTAATTTCACTGCTATTTCTTATTCATTAATGCTTAAAATTGCCTGTAGGAGGTGAAGTGATATTTTGTGGTTCGGATGCAATCACATGCTGCCCATATGGGACTGACTTCTGAAACACCAAGGTTTGACTTCAGTTAGAATATTTATGGACTGATGTCTCCCCTAGCAGACAGTGATGGCACAGACTGTCATGATGTGTTGTCCCCAGACAGCCATGCTAATGGGAGAAGGTTTATAGGTGGGGCCATGAGTGAGAAATAAGGCAGGGTAGGCACCTGGACCTAGAAACAGCATGAGAGGACTCATAATTGGTGGTGGCCTCCGCAACTGGCAAACAGCCCCCAGCCTCCTTGGAGGATTTCTCTGAGACACAGGGCCAGAGCTAGTCCCATGCCTAGAGGCACAGCCTTGCTGTAGTGAACATGCAGAACAGCAGGAAAGTTCATCTTCAGAACCAATTCATCTCTTTCATGCATTTACCTCAGGTCCACTGAAAATAGTGACTACAACTATATGGGGTGCATGGAAAGCCTCATGTTGATTTCAGAATAGCAATTTCTAATGTTTGGTAGGTAGTGATCCTTAGTGAGCTATACTTCTCTTTGTTTTCACATGCGTAATGGATTGACTTAGCTATGTAAAAATCATCTCTTGCCATATCCTATTGAGACAATTTCAAAGCACAACAGGCTGAGAGACAGTCGACATTTTTTTAAAGAGGTGATGCAACTTGTGAGTTTGGTGTTGCAAAATGCCAAAAAGCAAAGACCTTTGTTCAAGGAAACAAAAAAATCTTCGAGGTTGTCCTTGAGACACCGTGACAGAGGCACCATAGTGTGAGTCATCAAGGCATCATATTCAGGCAAACTGTCAGCATTGGTAGAGGTCCTGCAACCTTTCTTACTGAGAGGCTGAAGAAAGGAATTTTGTACCATTTCCCATTGTGCTGAACAAGAATTTGCCTGGAAGCCTTGCTTGACAGATTGGCCCCTATTCCCACTATGATTTGGGCTACTGTGAAACAAGAGTGCCTAATGCATGGGCCGTAACATAATGACAGGCCAGCTTCAGTTAGTCTGAAAAATGATACACAGATGAAAGGACGGGCTCTGCTCCACCTTTCATGCTTTTCATATTTGCATTTGGAGCGTACACAGGCGGGACCCAAGACAGAACTGACAGACAATTAAAAGGCCACTCAATACAAGGAAGTATATCTGCATGACACATGACCTCTGCTAGCAGACAATATTGTAGGGCATAAAACGACGTCTTGCTATCAACCTGAAGTCTAAGAGGAATTATATTAAGCCCTGCCAAGAGGTTAACTTCTTTGCAGCAGGGGCTTTGTTCTGACTATGTCTTTCTTATCAAAACTTTAGGATTCCTTTTTTCTGAGGGAACGTAATATTTCAGATTTGGGTCAGGAGATATCAATGATAAGTAACACAAAGAGGTAAACACTATAAAATTCTAGGAGGCAAGCAGGACACATTTTTTAGAATTCAGTTAAAGGAAATCCTGTCTTATGTGAATTCTAAGAATGCAAGCATGGTGGATACAAATTCTCCTTTAAACACACTGCTTAAAAAAGTAGTAAAATAAAAGATCTTTCTAGATTTTAGGGAGGTGATTGTGCCCCTGTACTCAGCACTGGTGAGGCCGCACCTCGAGTATTGTGTCCAGTTTTGGGCACCTCAATACAAGAGAGATATCGAGGTGCTGGAGCGAGTGCAGAGGAGGGCAACGAAGCTGGTGAAGGGCCTGGAAAACTAATCATATGAAGAGCGGTTGAAGGAGCTGGGACTGTTTAGTTTGAGGAAGAGGAGGCTGAGGGGAGACCTCATCACTCTCTACAACTACTTGAAAGGACACTGTAGAGAGGTTGGTGCTGGTCTCTTCACACAGGTAATTAATGACAGAACGAGAGGGAATGGCTTCAAACTCCAACAGAGTAGGTTTAGACTGAACATTAGGAAAGGATTTTTCACAGAAAGAGTGGTCGGGCATTGGAATAGGCTGCCCAGGGAGGTGGTTGAGTCACCATCCTTGGATGAGTTTAAGAGCCGTTTAGATGTGGTGTTGGGGGATATGGTATAGGGGAGAACTTTGTGGAGTAGGGTAGATGGTTGGACTCAATGATCCCAAGGGTCTCTTCCAACCTAGACGATTCTATGATTCTATGATTTTTATAGCTCCTAATGGAAAAAAAGTGACAATATGAGTATTTTAAATGTGCTGTTTTGTGTGGGGATTTAACATGGAGTACAGGATCTTAGGAATGTTCTCATTTCCACCTGCTGATCTTGCCATGTACATTCTAGTGGAAATCCTACAATATGTATCGTTATTGTTGTATGTGTAAAATTTGAGATTTCAAAAAGTCATTGTTACTTAAAAAGGATGTTTATTTTGGCAAAATCAAAATCTTTGAAACAGTAAAATTATACAGTTCATTTTCACCAGATGTTGAATATCCTCTTTTTTTTGAAAGCTGGGCTATGTACTGTACAGGAATATAGACAGATGCTGTGTGGCACTTTATTGTTGGATTGCTAGCATATTTACATTGCATAAAGGGCGTTGCAGAATAATGTTTGCAATGTTCTATGCTAAATGCATTCTGAAATATTTACAGTATGATAGAACAGATGGAAATTAAAGTAGTGTTCAAGCTCAAATCTGTTTCCTTTGATATTCTGCTGCAAGGATGGTTTTAAGCAAACTTTCAAAACAAACTTTTTAGGTATTTAAGATGTGTAAATATGAGTATAGAAAATGCAGTGGAAAGCGATTAAACACACGGAAAATATTCTGGTTTTGATTTGGACTTGAACTGAACTAAAAGATAAAATGCTTGAAATGTTGTTAATTCTTTTGTACCAAAGAGAAGAAAGAAGAAAGAACATCTTGTATATGTATACAAAGAACATATATGTTGTATATCTGTATACAAAGAACATCTTGTATATCTGTATCCGTTGTATTAAATTTGAGTGATTTTTTTTTTCTTCTTGAATCTGTTGCCCAAGCAGAAAATGGGACACTTGAATACTTGGCATGCTTCTGATATTTGATGGCTTCCGTAATGCCCATTTTGGATGCTGTAGGGCTACATTCAATTTATATGAGGATGAGTTGCTACAAAACTGTGAAGGGATAATTTTCCAGAGTTTCAGTTTATTTTGTTAATTTTTGTGGAATTTTTTGTCGTTCTTATTGTTCATTCATTTTATGGTTTAATTTGAATCTATGAAAAGCTTTGTCAAAAAAACAAATAGGAAAAGAAAATCCCCAAAGAAGTGGATTGGTATATTAATATTCAAATATGAAAGCTTAACAATAGAAAAAAGATTTGTTTTCCAAATGCAACAGTTTTCAATTGGCAAAAACAGTTGAATAAATTAATGCTGAATGAGAATTACTTCACACCTGTCAAAGATCATTTGCAATATTTGCCCTCCCCTCTTTTTCTGAGCGTCTTCATTTGCATACAAGGTGCAGGTGGGCAATGCAATGTAAGTTAAACCAGGAAAGCAAAAGAGAGAGACAGAAAAGCTGCAGTGAGAACAAGAACTGTGTAATGTGAGCAGCTGCTAGGAGCAGGTTGGACCAGCGAATGTAAGCAGGAGACAGACTTGAATTTGAGATGAGTGGCTGCTAAATTGTTTCACTGCCATGGTGCCTACAGGTTTGTACCTTTCCTTCTAGTAGGAATGAGCATAGCGTTTTCTATTGACTTTTACGACTTGGTGCTTATGGGAATCTGCCTCCATGGTATCTGCAAAGTATTTGAATTCAATGTTAAAATTGGATAAGGTTGTTTACAAATTCTAGTTATTATTGATAGTTGTTTCTTGTTAATCATCATTCAGTAATAGTGTGACCTTTCCAGCACAGAATTGTTTGGTGAGCTTTGGGGAAACTGCTTCCAGAGATTATCTTTAAAATAAATGGTAGCAAAGGAGCAGGCACTACCTCAGACCATTTCTGATATTTCATTTTAAACATTTGGGATTGGTCTTTAGAAATCAAATTTATTAATCTAACTGTGACAATTCATGTTTCCTTCTGGGTCTTTAATTTACATTCATTTCAGATAATAACAGAAACTAGATTGCTGCTTTGGGAATGGCGAGAAAAGACAATACTACTAAGGCTATTTTAAAATTCGAAGGCTAGAAAGAGGGAAGAAGGAACAAGCCTTTATATTAACAACTAACCTGCTCTGAAACAAGGAGAAAATATAACAAGGAGGCCTGTTGATTAGAAAAAGCAGGGAACACTTTTACCAACAGCCTTATCTCTGTGAACCTGAACTTCATGAAACTTGCCTCTACCTTATGATGAAATCATCACCTGGAAATCAGAAACAAATAGGCATTATTTTTTAATTTAACTTTCATATAAGAACACTCTCATCATTTTTAGTGTTACATCTTATGAGTGACCAGGATGATACTATGTTTCCCTAATTTGCATTGAACACTTCATTGTGAATGACAGAAATGTTCATTATGGTAGCATTTACTTAAGAGAGGCAACCCTATACAGCGAGCAACTATTTATGTAGAATTACTAAAGAAGGTAATAAAAAAGAAAATTCATAGTATTGCTAGCTTCCTTGCCCTGCTGAGAAATATAAGATGGTAGCTCATGGCACTGGCCCTTTCTTGGCCTTAAGTATTTCAAAATTTATCCAAAAGGAAATCTACAGGGGATCATTAAGAGAGGCGAGCAAAACTAGGAGAAACATTAGGGCACTTTAAAGCTTCTATGGGAATTTTACTTGGTGAAATTACTTACATACATCTACCTGGAAATTCCTCTGGGAATTTTATAAACATTTCTTCCTCTTTTCCCCTTCAACTGAAATCAAGATCAATTCACAAAGCCTTCCACTACTTGACACAAGAAACAAATGTGTTGACATGATTAGCGGTGTTTAGAACACCAGTTCTCAGAAGGAAGAGGGTCTACAGGCTGTAGCATTAGTCTGTCGAGCCATCAAATCAGACTCTTTTTCTACCTTTCTGAGACAGAGAGACTCTTAAATTGAATAATTGTCATTTTCCAGCTTTCAGTGAGGCCAGAAATCACTAAAGATCTCATTTAAACTTTCCGTTCTGGTTCTCAAGCAAATTTACAGCAGAGGTCAGTCCTTTTGCAAGATTTCTGGAGGGAATTCTTCATCATAACAGATGTTCTTTTTTTTCCTATCCATTGTAGTTTAAACTATCTTCCATCAATTTTTCTTGTCATTTCACCCATCTTATTACGACCTTCATAGGATAAAGGAATAGTACCAACCATGCCTTTTCTCTTAGTATTGTGTTTCTCAGTATATTATGTAGTTAATATTGATTATAAATCACAGTGAACTCAATGAATGCTTTCCTACTCCTGTACCTCTCCATGACAGTCAGTCTCATGCTTTTATCCAGCTTGGAAAGAATACTATTTTTATATTTCTTCTGCAGAAAGATTGTGAGTTCAGCTTAGTTTTAGTTTTACAAATACAACAAAACCAGAAATAACCCAGACAATCTATCAAGCACAAGATTATGAAAAGTTATTTTCTTCTCATTAAAAAGAGATCAATAAACGCACATTAAACTAATTGTCCTAACAATTGAGTTTAGCATGGTAATAAGATTTGACACAGGCTTCGTGTGTGTTTTCAATCATTTAGTTAAAGATTGAGTTACCTTAAATCATCCAAAAGTAATAATTTTTGAAAGTAAGTTATGTATTGACTTAACGTAAAAGAGATTTTAAGCATTAATGAATAAATTCTTAAATTATTATGTGAAGAAAATAGAAACTGGAAAAAAATCCTGTTACAAAAAGCAAAGATAGTGATAATGAGGGAGAGTAAAACAAATATGTTAAAGAAACTTATGTGTTTTTAATAACTTTTTTTGTATAAGTTTAGAACTTACGGAAGGGAACATCTGGTGGGTCTCTAGGCTGTCAGTCAGTTTGAAAAGAATGTGGCTGTGGCAAAGGCAGGCATATTGTCAACCTTCTCCTGCCAAGAACCTGAATAAAAGTATCTCTCGGCATGAAAGAATGGAGGATATTTGACATCCTTTTTTCTGCAGTCTTGGCAGAGACTACCTGGCAAGGTGTGCAGTTTCACCCAGAACCAAACAGTGATTATGGAGCACTAAGCACCACTTAGATGGTAATCTAAACTTTACCCCATCGCTGAGCTGAGACAGAGCTGAATCATAGTTTCTGAACAAAATGTTTTGATTTAATAATACTATTTTCTGGAGTTATACCTGTTCTAGTTTTCATTCATTTTTAATGGTTTTGTTGGTGTAGGAACCTGATTCCTTTGCTCTGAAATTAAATCAAGCTCCCTCCCCCACCATTTGTCTTTCCATTGACAATGGAAAGACAAATGGCACAATGCCACAAAATAATTTTTGCCATTGACGTTCCACTTTCAGATTTTAACTAAGGAAACACTATAGAGATGCATATAAAAAAAATTATAATATCTGTGGCACAATAACAGTAGTCTGTTATTTTATTTTTTTGAAATTAAAGAAATTCTGAATAGGTTCTTGAGTGTCAATAGTTGTCATTTTCTTTAAAAAAAAAAAAAAAAAAAAAAGAAAAGGTGTGAAAGTGGCTCAACTTCAGTTTCTGCAATGCAAGAATACCTGAATTGCACCTTAGGCTGGCTGCTAAAACTCTCTCTCTAAGGCTTCTCCTGCCTGTTAGGAGGCCCTGGTACTTCTCCTGTGTCACAATATCTTTTCATCATCCTAGTGCAACTTTTCCTCACTCAGACAAGATGTTGGATAGCCTGAGCCTGATTTCATGTTTTGTTATGAGACCAAGAGCATGAGGTACAAGAAATAGAAAGCATGTGTGTGACAGATGGGAACACAACTACAAAATGAGAATAATCAACTGACCAAAGGTATACTCCATACAATGTGACATCATGGTCAGCATATAAAGCTGGGGGAAGAAGAAAGAAGGGGGAGAAATTTGGAGTTGTGACATTTGTCTTCCCAAGTAACTGTTACGTGTGATGGAGCCCTGCTTTCCTGGAGATGGCTGAACACCTGCCTGCCCATGGGAAGAAGTGAATGAATTCCTTGTTTTGCTTTGCTTACATTTGTGGTTTTGCTTTACTCTACCAAGTTGTCTTCATCTCAGCCCAAAAGTTCCCTCATTTTTACTCTTCTGATTCTCTCCCCCATCCCAACTGGATGGGCCAGGGGAGCAGGGGAGTGACCAACTACGTGGTCCTAGTGGCTGGCTGCAGCTAAACCACAACTATCAACATGACTGAAACTGACTTGTCTATTTATTGATTGATCGATGGTGGTAGGTGAAACAATATTTACTTTCTCTACAAGGAACAATGAGAATTTTTCATTCAGTAAAAAGCTGGAGGTAAAGGCAAAGTCTATATTATTTGCCTTTGTTCAGCAATGGTTCCATTTTTCAAATTAATATGTATCTAGTGCAACAGAATGTGTCCTTCTTTTTTTCCCAATTGAAACACAGCAAGCTCAGACTATACCCACCAAATTTAGATGTTGACAAACTGTTAATTTGTAAATTGACATTCTTAGGAGGAAGGGAGGGGAAACATTCAATTAGTGGATCAGCTCCTCAGCTATTACAGGGAAGAATAACTTTCTGTTACTCATATTCCCTGGGAGTCTGGCACAGTCATCTGGGTAGAAAAGGAGGAATATTTAAAATTCATTTTGTTATTTGTCATAGGCTCAATTTTGAAAGGTCAGATCTTCATATAGGTCAACGCTTGTTGGTGGTTCAGTGAGTCAGCAATGCTGTGGATGAAGAAAAATGGCTTGGCAGACCTGATGGGATCAGAGTGGAGTCAGAAGGGCAGAACTGCATCCTCCAAAATTCACAGGTGAGACATCTGGTTCAGTCACCTTGGTGAGTAAAAAATTGATCTCTGTATTGAGCATAACTGGCAGAGTTTGGGTAGGTAGCAGGGGTGATGTCAATCCCGGTCACAGCTGGCTCCAGATGGCTCAGCAATGGATGGAAGCAGCCTATCAGGTGCCAAAACTTCAACCTGTCTGAGGATCACATGGCACCTCTGCTCAGACATATTTGAGCAAGAGTAGAAGTTGTTAGGCACAGGAGACCCAGGAGGAGACACCTGAGGAGGCACAAAAAGGAAAAACAAGAGGAGACAGGTGAGGATGCATATGAAGACACACAAACAGGAGTGTCAGTGGAGACACAGGAAGACACACAAAAAGCCGTCACTTGAAGAGAAATGCGAAGAGATGCATTTGGAGAAAAAAAAAGGAGTCATGGAAGGGGAAATTGTGGGGAACATGCCTGGAGATGCACTGTTGGGCTGAGGTGTTCTATGCCAGAGGAGGGCCCTCTGAGGTGACTGTAGGTCATGGAGGACCCATGCTGTGGCAGGGACACCCCGGAGAGGGCTGAAGCCTATGGAGGACCCCAGGCTGAAACCCGTTTGCCCACAATAATCTCTAGACAGCTGAGGGACTAAAAGAGAGATGTGGAAATTTTCTCCCCTTTAGTAAAAGATGAACTGACCTAAACTATCCACAACTGTAATGATCTGAGAGTATTTTAAAAGTTCTTTAAAAACCTGCTTTTGTGAAGGAAGATATTAAGGTGTGCTGTGTCATAGGTTCCAACCTTCCAAGATTAGAAAGAAGCAGTCTTCACTATTGCAACATAAAGCATCTCTTTTCTTTCTCCATGGGGATACATCACAGTGATCAAGTCATAAATATTACCTGTTCTGTGATAAAGTAAATTCTCTGAGTGGAAAACTTCAGTGTTGGGGAATTTTTGAAAAAAAAAAAATAAAATAAATATTTACCTGTATATTGTTTTTAAAATATTGGTTAAGTGGCTGAGACTGTTGAAAGAAATCCGTGGGAGTAGAGTTCAGGCAAAGCCTTACTGCTCATTGTTCTGGTGAAGTTTTGCTGAATGTTGAAATTTTCTTTATTTCGAAATGATGAATGCTTCATTGCTCTTTTTAAGTGTGGATTGTGGCAATATTAAAAAAGTGAGTCCTATAGGGATGGAAGGTTTTTCCATCCAAAATATATAGTACTATAGCTGGGCTTCTCTAAAGAGAGGTGGTTGAAAAAAATCTCAAGTGTTAAAGATGTGCAAGAAGTTATGGATTTGTTTCATAAACCACATTTTCAGTTAACAAATATGTTGTTCTGATTTTATTAATTTTGTAATTTTTTTCTAGCTTGAGCAAACCAAGATAAAATTCTCTCAGTGATTGCTTTTAATGATCAGATTTTTGTTAACTGAATCAAGATGTAGAGTTACATTTCCTATAGACACCCTTTTTATTTATTTTTTTTTTCTTAAGAAACTTGTGCTTCTAATTAGAAATTAAAACCAAGAGAAATTGCAGCTATGGAACAGTTGTTCCACTGCTACATGAGTGCTAAGGTTAAGAATAATTTTTAGGTGCTTATTTTCTAGAGAGCTACCGTGGATTCAGAGCATTACAGAGCTCTAATCCCAGTCTCTCTCAACATTCAAATCCTAGGAACCAATCCTTTGAGTGACATTTATGTTTGACTTCCTTCCTAGATAGATGCCAGGAGCATCTCTTACAGTTTGTTATTATCATTATGTGTATAGAACTGGTCTGAAATTAAGAAGGTAAGGATTAAAATATCCAAAAATGAACAGGAATATATTTAGCTGAATGTGGTTGACTGTAAATTTTGTATGATGTAAAAGAGGATATAGCACACCTGTCACAATCTGCTTATGAAGATGTGTGAATGTAAGTACATAGTATATTTATGTATTGTGTACTGTAAACAAGACAAGAAATGAATTAGAATGAAGCACATAATTTTAATTAAATTTTCTTATGCTTCACATCAAATTAAAATACTGTAAAGTAAAGACTTGGGTAATGATTTTTTTCTGAAGAGAGAAAACTTTCTCTTAATCTATTAATTCCATCAGTAATCATCCCAATTTCAATTTTTTTTCATGCTCTAAGATTTTTTTTGCTTCCTGACTTACTTTCCTCCTGATTTTCTTTCTTCCTCAGTACGTGCTAGATTGTGACATCAAATACAAGACACCTTTAACACTACACTAACCAGTTTTCTGTGTTTGCTATATAGCGAACACAAAGTAAGTGCTGGACAGAACATGGATTTTATTCCTGTAGTTGGTGAAATCACCTAGAAAAATGAGAGTTTCACTGTAAAACTTCATGGGAACAGATTGACAACAAATCCATACTCGGATTAATTCTGCTCATGACCAATTAAAAATGCTAGGATCCGATCTTCAGAGGTATCAAATATGTGCAGCTTCATTAGACTTTTCAGTAATAATGAAATATTATGCAAAGCAACTTTTAAAACAAATAGTTCTGATGAATGTTTGGGCTTTCTTCAGGAAACTGCTGATTAATTATGATACAGATAGTTTATTAATTTTACTTCTCTAGAGGAGTCAGATCTTGGAAAATGTAATTGCGGTGCACAGCCTGTGTTCTGAACATATGGAAGTTTAAATCATTCTCTCACAGAGTTCCTCAGACAAAATTGTTCTTATTTGCAGCTGCCATTTATACCCAGTACTTTCAAACAAAGGCAAACAAAGCACTATATGATTTCAAACTACTATGTTACAAGTGTAGCAGTAACAGCATATATACTATATAGAGTATATATAATATATATATATAGAAACTCTTCAGAGTTCTTCTGAAAATAGTTATTAGAAGAATTCGGTACTAAAAGATGTCTACAGGCCTCCGTGAAGTCTGTAGTTTACAAGAGCAATGGAAATTCCCCTATAGACTATGGGCTGCAGAGAGTGGCATTAAAACACTTTTTACTTCTCTCATAGAGCCAACGTGAATGTAGAATCACTGACTAATATTTACAAAACATTTTGAGATCCTCACATAAAAGGAACATAGCAGTTCAAAGTATTTATTTTTGCCAGTAGGGAATATTTGTGACTTTGGTTTCAGTGTCCACATCTTTTAGGCTCCCATAAGTTCCCAGAACTCAATTAGATCCCAGTAGGTATTTCCTGAGAAAATCTTTTAAATGAGTAGGAAAAAATAAAATAAACGTGGTTACTTGTATATAAACCAGGCCTTTCTTTCTGTGGCGATGATATTGGACTGTAACTGTGGTGTCATAAGCACTAATGGAGAAAAGAAGCCGAGTACAGGTTGTCAAGTAATCTTTAGAAACCAATTAAGCGAAGTTTGTCAAACCAAAGAGGCCCTAACCTACAGGGAGAGCTAATAGTTTTATTTCAAAGACAAAGTTACAGCTTAGCGCAGGGCCTCTGCAACTCATCTAGTTCTTGTTGAAATAACCTACTTATAAAATGCCAGGATTGTTTTGTTTCTCTTTTTAGTTTTGTTTCACTAATATTTTATTTTAGTTAAAATTTTGCTTGGCTAACATGACAATGTGTGTGTGTTTAATTTCTCCAGCACTGTAGATATAAACTTTCTCCCAGCTAATATCACAAAATGTAACAAGGAGTTAAGTTGGAGTCTCAAAGTCTGCAGTTCGTAACTTGACATCCTGTCTTTGCAGAGTCCACTCTGCAACTGACACAAAGCTCTATTTAATGTGCTGCCAATCACTTCTAGTCAAGTACAGTACCGTAAGTCCTTGAGTACTCTTTCAAAATGATTTTGTTTGTATCTTTTTCCATTTAATCTGGCTTTCTCTCGCCATACAGTGATGTGTAAATCCAAACAAAATTGCCAGTACTGGCTCCAGGAAAAAGGTTATCCTTTAAATTGCTTTCATCATCTCTTATAGGCTTCTTCTAGGGAGAAACCAGCTTGCTAAAGTATAAGACAGGCTATGAAGTCTCTATGTAAGCTTCAAATAATCAGAAATGCACTGTTAAATACATATTATTAGTGCAGATTTGAAGGTCTGAGGTTCGCAGATAGTTACAGAAGAGTTTGGCTGCAGTTAATAGTATCAGCAACTCATTGTACTTGACTATTCTTCTGATACCTTACCTGAACTTTTTATTACCCCTCCTCAGTTGTCCCTTACTTGCTCAGCTTTGCTGATACCCACACGGGCTGTTCACTTGAATCAGTCGTCATCAAGCCCATCTCCTGGTTCCTCTTCCACCCTTTTGTGACCCATTCATATAATTTTGACACTATCTTTTTCTCAGCCTCTCCTCTTCAACTGTTCTGTCCCTTCTTACAAGCTCTCAGCTTCCTTATCGCTGTGTTCTCTTTCTGTTTTTTTCCCAATAATATCAACAAGGCTTTTCTGCACTTTATGGTTTTTCTTTTTTCTGCAGTTCTGTCCCATCATCACCAGCTGCAGTGTCTATATCCTAGGGTCCTGCTCTAACCAAGAAGCAAGTGTCTGCAATTATCACAACTACGTTGACTTCCTTCACCTTGTACTCGATCTCCTGCTCCTCAGGTCTGTATTCATCCTAGGTGAACAGATCTTACCCAGGTTAACTGGGCCCTACATGGACAAACTGAGATGCCATGGTGCCGTTCTTCAAACCCTTTCATTCCTTCTGTTTCCACTTTTTTTCCTCACAGTATCCCATCTTACCTCCTTTCTCTCTCCCACTGGTCCCATCTAATCTTCTACCTCTTTCCCAATGCCATTTTACAATACAGTATCACACTGCGCATTACTGTTCAGCAAAAGAGTACTGTTCAGCAAAGTGGTTCAGTTTTTCCTGTCACAGAAAAAAAGTCTGCTTAACTGCTTTATTCTTCAAACTTTGACTTTCTTTTTATCAGTGGGCTCACTGACAATAATGTTTGCAAACGCTGTTCAGTATTATTTTCTAATCATATTCTCTGCTTTTTCTAACCCAACTCTGTGTTCAATGCAATTTAATCTCATCTATTTGCCTAAATACATTCTCAAATCCAAAACTCTGCAACAGTACATATAGACTGATTTATTGTCTTATCTTGATAGTCTTAGCCCATTTTCTTCTTGCAAGCAGGACTTCTCTTGACTTCGTCTTTGCTCTGGTTTTCATCTTTCCTTTTTTGTTCATCTTCCACTCTTTGACTGAATAGTCTTTATCACCTCAGTAGCAGTAATGTTGGCTGGGGCAAGGACCTGCCCCTCTCTGTGAGAAGTTTGCCATTTGTGTCTCTTCATCCCAGCAAGTTTGACTTACCGTGGGTTGCAGCCCTGTGAGGAAGGGGAATAACGGAGAAGCATCAGACATGGGAGCTGATCTGGATGCCAGCATTCCTTCTTATACCACTGTTCTCATCTGCAGACTCTTAATCAAAAAACAGCTATGCAATATGCTTTGAAAACAAACCTTGACTTGTTTCCTTCTGGTCAAAAGAAATAGTGGCCTACCTCTCAGGAATCCTCGTCAATTACAATTCTCAGGAATCATCATCAATTACCACCCGCCAGGTCCAGGTCAACTCACCTGGTATGAAACTATAAAATTTTGCTTCCCTCTATAATAATCCTCAGACTTTTTTGAAAACCTTTTTTCCTCCCATGCAGTGAAGAGCTATGCCTACACTTTTGGAGAGGTGCACTCATGCACTCAAAGATACACACTACAGTCAGAGCTGGATTGCATAATGAGACAAAATCCTAAGAAGCCTTCTCGTAAACTTCACAAACACTGAGAAGAAGACCTTTTCCCCATAGATATCTCTTCATCTATACATCCAAGAATCCTTAAAAAAACTCTAGTCAAAAATGGTGAAATGCAAGAATCAAGACACACAAAGGTTCGTATGTAGGACCAGGAGTGTGAAGCGCACAGTGGAGTTCTTCCATCCTTTATAATAGGCACAAGCAATGTCACCATGATGGCCGTGATTTCCATCTCTATGGACATATGGACAATTTTGTCATGTCTCTAGATATAGTTGTGAAAATTATGTCTATGTATAGTTGATTCTCTGTGATACACTATTTTCTGTGCATTTACAAATCGCAAGTCTTTTCTGTCGGTTGAATGTTGCATACATCCACTACTCCAGTATCTTTTCTGTGAATGTTTCTGCTACTTCTGTCATAAAACAAATGTTATTTTGGTAATTATATTCAAAATTGCATGATTGTTTTAATTTTCAAACTATGGACTACCATTACTACTACATATATAATTTCTTTTGAATTTACTGATATTCAACACTTGTCTTCAATTGGACAAGTCTTCATCAACCACTTTTAAGATTTAAAAATAATTATGTTCATGCTCTTTACTATGCTAGTCTTCATAATCCTCTGTAAAGCAATTCAATACCTCTACAACAGAAATAATTTTGTTCAGATTTCTCATAAAATTATATTTTGCCAGAATGTCTATGGAGGACTCAGTAATGCATCCATGTTGTCTTCTTGTTTTCTTATGAAACACCAACTTCATAAAGGTGTGTTTCCACCCATTCTCTTATACAGTAGTGGGTCCATAAATTCTCTGGGACATGAATTGTCTTTTCGGTTTATGTTTTAAAATTTCTGACCATAGAGTGTGGACAACAGACAGCACACAGCTATAGCAATTATCATAGCAAAAGCAAAAGCACTAACAATGTCACCTCTGACCTGGTGATTTTAGAACTGGTTCTAGATCATGCTGCTAATTTTGCTGCTGATACATAAGAACTGAATAAGACCTGCTGAACACATGTATAAACAGAAATAGCACTTTTGCAGATGGAATCTGTACCTTGGGTGTCTCTGTAGTAAGTCAGAATCTGATGAGTGTATTTTTGTCCATCAGGCAAAGAGTGGTGAGATTCCTCAGCAAGTGGTAGTATTCATGCTGAAGTGATAGACTCTTGATTGGCAGTGAAAATGTCAGCAAATTTTCCATTTTCAGGTTCTTTCATGACATACAGCTAAATGAAGCTTATCTGTAGAGATTAGCCAAATTTGGATGAATAACAGCAAGAAGATGAATGATATATTGGATTTGATTAGTCTGAAAATTGGTCATGCTATGCAGCATTCCTTCAATGACACGATTGTACCCATTTGTACTACTTCTGACGGGTTTGATGGGGGTCTAAGGGAGTGGAGGAATAATGGTGAAAAGAGATCCTTTTTGGATCAGGTGAAAAGAGATGATTTATCTTTGATATTACCCAAAATTCACTTGTAGCTTAGTTTAAGATATTACTCTCAAAATCTTGCCGTTCTTAGTGGGAAATCCATCCATTTACATGGTATACCCATTAAAAAATTTTATTAACATTTGACACGCAAATGTTACACTAATGAAAATACTTAAAGACTTTCACCAGTTATGATAAGAATGTCTAAAATTAGCACAATAATTATAAATAAATAAATATCAAATGGAAAATTATCTTAGGTCTGCAAGACTATTTTTTTTCTACTTTTATCTAGACAAAAGTTAAAGTAATTTGTGAAGGTTTTTTAATATAAGAAAATGTTTAGTGAAATGTTGTTACACGGCTCAAATAAATAGAGAATCCAGTATGGTCTGAATACACATTTGCAACAGCTGGTATTCAGTGTTAGATTACTGCTTTTTAGCATTTTAAAGGTACATCAGAGCACTATTGGCTTATTAGTCATGACTCTGTGTGATTCAGTGGCTGGAGTAACATTTACTGTTAATGTTGTAAATGCTAACACATCTCCATCTCTGTTCTAAGTCAACTATGTTTGCCTTGACTACAGGTCATCAACACAAATATATCTGTTTGATTCTACAGTCACAGAGATTCAGGACTTTCTTGATCTTTGTATATAAATATATATATTTTTACATATATAATATATATATTTAGTGTTTATTCTCAGTTTTTATTTAGAAGGAGACGGAGGAAAGGATCTCTAAGATAATATACAATAAATTGGCCTCAACTCCTCTTATTACAACTTTACAATATTTTCAAGACATTTTTCAAGAAAAATGATTTCTTTTTCATGTGTATTTTACCCACAGCCTGGCTCACAAGTTTTCATGAAGTGCTGGAGAGAACAAAAGCTTTTCCTCAAAAACCTTATGGGGAGCAGTTTTCTTTTCTGCTGGATTCATACAATACATGAATATCACCCTTGTATTTCTATGCCTGTTGTCAAATTCCAATGAACATTTTCTGTTCTTTACTATATAATTTCTAAGGATGTGCACAAGGGTTGATCAACACTGGAGGGCATTTCACAGCTTATAGAGGGTAGCAGATGAAAAAGTAAAAATGCTTGTCGTCTGTAATGAAAGACATTGTAGTGCTCCATTCTTCAGATTTCGTTGTCATTAAAATTTTGCCACTAATTTCAAAATGCTGCAAGAAAAAAAATGTAGCTGAGACACTGAGGTTTTCTTTCTGATATTGATTCTACCTATGTTTTACCACTGGTTGTACAAGTGCCTGGAGATGATAGTTTATCTTTACTGTGAGGTGGTAATTCCAGAATGCTTCATTCCTGTTAATCTGGTTTCCAGAAAAGATAAAAAAATCAAAATACTTCAAGAACACTAAACGTTATAAATTACAAGAAAAAAAAAATCAAGACGGACAGGGATATGATTCTTACCTTCATTCTTTGTTGTTTTCATTGGACTGGATTTCTATTCATCCATTCATTCCCATCTACAGCTAAGAGTTACAGAATGTTTCTGCTAGCAACTAATTTTGTTTCCAACAACAACAACAATTTTGGACAGCAAAAGCAATTGCAGTTATGTTGAAGAGACATGCTGCTGACCTCTTTACAATTGAAATAGCTGGTTTCAGAAGCAGACAGATCTAGTCAGATTTAGAGGTCAGCAGTCCAAAGGGTTGAGGTAATTGTTTTCCTGGTGGCAGAGAAATGTCACCAGCCTCTAGTCAGATGTGGTATCTAGCAGTAGTAATAATTCTATTAGCTTTTCCTCTATTCTTTTCTCCCTTTTCTTTGCCCCAAATTTAATTACAATTTTTTGGTGACAATAATGAACAATGTTCGTGGATAAGTCAATGGTAAGTTAATTTTTTTGTGCCTTACAAACTTAGTAATTTTGAACCATTACATTCTTAAAAAGGGAAAGAGTCTCTGTGTTTCAGTAAGATATGAAGTAATTGCTTGTAGCACATCCCCAGATACTGAACTTCAAATTATGACATTTTTCTACTTAGATTCATTTACTTAGATTCTTTTGGACTGAGAGAGAGAGGGATGCATCACCATACCAAACTCATCACAATAAAACATGCATTTTATTTCCCATGGTACCATTATATATTACAAATTTAATCTAATATTTTGGAGTTTCTCATAGATTCCATATAAAGTTGCTTAGAAAATTATTAATTCAGTGAATGCTTCCTTTGTTATCTTCATCAGTGTTCTTTGAAACACCTCTTTCCAGGCTGATATATTTTAGGGAGGTGTCGGGTTTTGGTGAATATTGTATTTTGATTTTTTCAGTATTATTGTATGTAAAATTATTTCCATTTAACAGTGTATAATTACAATACGATAAAAAGAATATATATAGAAAAGCATATGCCCTTTTAATTAGATAACATTTTAAGGTTCTTCAAATACAGGGAAGCTTGATAGTATCAAATATATATTTTATAGAATTTATTTATTCTTTCACAAGGGATCAGTGAATCAGTTCTATGAACTTCAGAAACATATAACAGGAAAAGGACCTCAAAAAGAGTGCATTTTTAACAATTTAAAATAAAAGACACTGCTTGTCCAGCTCTTCATGTGAACCCAAATTAGCATTCTGTGTTCATCTTGAGCTTGGATAGATTTGAAGCCTTTCATGTTTAAAACCGTATGATCAAGGGCAAAATCTTTTGCTAGCACTGGAATCTGGAGGGGGAAACAAGATGCACACATGGCTTTATTGCTGTGTTTTACTGCAGAGACCATGAAAAAAATCTCTATTGTGTTTTATTTAATTAAAGCACACTGCCCCCTTTTGAATTTCTTTTTAACAAAAAATAAATCCTTCCTCATTAAAGATGTAGACACCTACGGTATATAGTTTCTTGCCACAATGCTAGCTTTAACTATACTTTAAACATCTTACAAATGACAGATCCTATATAAAATAATTTGATAGTCCCATCATTAATTCTATTGCAGAAGCCCTGCCTGGGTAAGAATCAGGTCTGAATATCATCCTTGTGAAATATTATCTGCTGATTAGCTTGGATTTTCACTAGCAGACAATGTATATGGGAATTACAGTGCAACACAATTGCATTTTTTTTTTTTTAGTTTCAACTAGTGTTTCTCATTTTTTAAATTATTCACTGAAATTTGGCATGAAGATAAAAGAATTATCTACTTTATTTAATACATCCATTCCAGTCATTTGTCCACCAAAAATTGCATATAGATTTGGCCTGATGTTAAATACATTTGATCACAAGTACTTTTAAAGTTAAAATTGAACTTATAAATCACTGTGCCCCTGCTTAATTCAGGAGAAACAGGAAAACTAAAAATGAAAAATAAAGTAGAAAAAACCACAAATGTAGTGGAGAACTGGAGAGAGGGGAAAACAAAGAAGAGAGTGAAGCAAGAGTGCAAACTCACTATTTATATTTTATACATTGAGGAAAACAACTTTTAAAGTCTGTGTGAGTAGCTCTGTACACATGCGCATCTGAAAGAAATGAGGTCCTTCTATCTTAATATGCACCACTAAAAGATATATCTTTATGTAAAAATAAAACTAGCAAAACCAATGATAAAGACCAATCTGAAACATTCATAGGTACACAATAAACTTGCGTATGCAACTCAGAGTTACATTAGAAAAAAACCAAGAGCAGCAAATTCACATAATTTTGAGAATGCAAAATATTTTTTCAGAAGTTTCAGGAGATAAACTTTTGGTAATGTTTTACTGCAGAGAACTGATTTTTAGAATTATAGCAAAATTTATCAAGACTTAATAATTCCTGATATTTCTGTTTGCATATGGCAAGTATTGAAGAAAATGTATGTCAAAATTTCAAGGAATTTTTGAGCAAATATTTAAAATAATTTCTTACTTGAAAAAAGTTACTTGGAACTTAACCTTTCATTTTGATCTTTTCACACTACTTGTCAAGTGACCACAGTTGAGTTATGTAGTTATGTTTGCACAAAGCTAATTGTAGCATGGTGGCTTGACAGAAGTGTAAAACCACATTTTATTGCTTTCTGCAGGCAATAAAACAGAAACTTATTCATAACAGTTTTAATATTCCCAAACAGAAATGGCTTTACACATCCAATAAAACTAATTCTGAATATGCAATATCACTCAGATTTTAAATAAGACAATTAATTCCAAAAGATTAAGAATTTTAGATAATAAATGTACATGAACTGAAATGTGCACTTAGAAAAATATTTTGTATGAATTATTCACTAAGAATAGGATCCACAAATCTACCTAGAAAGTTTGCAGGGGTCTGAGTGTTTAAAACCAAATCTACAGACCCCATCTAACACTGATAGTGTCAGCATTGACAGACACAGTGACTTTACCACACCCTTTGGCTTTAGATGTGCCTCCCTAAGTCATGCTCTGAATGAGGCATAGGAATTTTGTGCAGTGTGCTTCATTAATCTGCTGAACTTCACAACAAACATGAACTTTCCAAGGGCCATTTTTTTATGATAGCTATTTGATAGGTCTGACCTGGTCATTTTACCTTCTGACCTTCATATTTCAGGAAGATCTGCGTGTGGAGAGGCCATATTTCTTCCTGCATTGACTTCAGTGGAGATCGAAATAAGCTCAGTGTCACCATGGGTCTAGTTACAGGTGCATTGTAAATAGGAAAAATATTAAGACAGTATAATTTGTAGACTTGTACTCTAGAACCTGATGATTGAAAGATTTCCTCTCTCCCTTCCTTTAGTCATGAGAGCTGCACAACTATCTCATATTTTGGTAAGGAAAATACTTTTAAAAAACAAACAAAAAACTGAATTGCTACATTTGGGTCTTGGAAAAAAGTCAAAGTTTAGATGGGCAGACAGGGGTATTTTGAGAGTTCTGGAGGTGGATTTAGTTGTACTTTTCATCTTTACTTTCTCTCTTTTGAAACAAATAATATATCCTAATTTTTGGTATATATGTCTGCCCAGGTCAATCTCTTTACCATTTTCTGTTACCTGTGGCTCTCCATTTTTCTTATAATCACCATTTGTAAAGACGATACTTATATGAGAAGAAGTGTCATGCTGCACATAAAGGCTGTGATATTGCAAGACCTTGCCAAGAATACACAGCAGCTGATGGAAAGTTCTTGCTCTTTGGGGGGAATGTCTAAGTGGAGACTACCAGGAGGAAAAGTATTGGTAAGCATTGCTCATTCTTTAGCACTGAGTCGAAGTAAGCCTTGAAATATTTGCATTGTTTAATTCTGTAAAGTGCTGACTAGAAAAAGGGCAGCATAGAGACTGGAAATGGTAACACTTGAGAAGCTGCGAGCTTAGGTGCAAACCTCATCAGGAGGCTAATAGGATCTTTCAGAAATCTCACTTCCACAAAACAGAATGAAACTGGCAGATGTCCAGGAGTACTCTAACACAGAATGGGATTCACCTCCACTTCTCTGTTCATTACTTCCTATTCACCTCTTAGAGGTGTGAGGCTCTGTATATAGCACTGTAAAGGTGAAATACAGACAAGCATATGGAGTTTAGGTTTGTTAATTTGTTAAACTTGTTTTAGTCCATTCCTTGTAATCCACTGCAAGAAGATGAGAAAAGATAGACTACTTTGTTGATTACTGCCATGCTTCTACCTGGTTAAGTGGGCCACATTTCTATTACACAGTTTGAGCATCTTTTCTTTTAGTTAATCTGCCAAGATCCTAGTGATGAACCATCTTTGAATGAAAGCTGTATCAGATCAAGACTGACACTTCTATATTTTTGTCTTTGGAGTCTTGCCCTCATTTCTCACATTTGATACATATACATGATTTTTTGGCTCACTGCATCCATGCCCATCTGTTGCAGTGGCATTGTGCCCAGCATTCACAAGTTGGTCAGATTGTTCAGTATGATATAGCTGGTGATAATTCTAGGGGAACAGTCTTCCAAACACTGGAATTCCTCCCTCTGGAAGACAAACTGAAGAATCAGTATTGCATGGCTCATTAAAACTGGGGGTACCCATCAGCTTAGTGTGCCACAGAACAACTAAAGACAGAAGGAAAGGAGATGCAGGCTTCTTGGGCACTATGGCAGTGAAAGAAAAAGCCCTTTACTCAGAAAAGAGATCCTGTGATCCTTATGAGGGCTCTTATTTACCTGTAACAGGAGAAGAATGTCTGCAGACTTCATTTGTGAACCACATAACGTACGAACTGCAACAGTCAATCACACCTCAGCATTATCCTTCAATGTGGAAGTAACTTCCACTGCTGCCTTTACAGGTTGTGAAGTTTGCAGTTCCACTTTGTCAGCATCAACACAATTTATTGAAGCAAATAATACTTTTGCTTATGTGATAACTGGGGTGAATCCTCAGCTGCAAGAGACAAACACAATCATACAAAATTAATAGAGCAATAGGTTATTTATACCAGTTAACATGAGATTCTTTTGTATAAGGCTTTTAAAAATGTTGGGACAATAACACTGAGTGCCAACCTGAACTCAAGGGCAATTGTGGAGATCTTTAGAAGGGAAGAATTTTTTATTGCATTGAATACTCACCTGAAAAGTATACTGAGAACAACAGCCTTCATTATTTTTATTTTTTATAGTCTCCTTGTTAGTATTTTTCAAATGTTACTATAAACATCTGTAAAAACAACACAGGACTGCACTGATTTATAGAATCATTCATTTTAGGGAAAGAAGGAACTATTACAACTTCCTAACCTGAGCTCTTGTGTAACACAAGACTAAATGACTCCTATTCCAAGACGTTGCTTGAAGTACCTCCTGCCCTTTTAGTTTATAAAACCTCTGAAGTATGAATTGGTCCAGTTTTCCATAGAAGTCATGTATTGACATGTGAAAAAGGGGAAAATAAAATTTTGAGAGCTCCTACACAAAAAAGTAAGATAGAAATAAAACAATTGCAAAAAAATTATACAAATGAAATTGACACGCAAAACCACAATACTTACACAGGGTTGTAAGCAGAGCAGAGTTTGTTCTTGCAACAGCAGATGTAATGCACACATGCAGAAGGCCCCTTTCTTCAGTAATTAAGGAAGGTGGAACATGAATTCAAAAATTTGCAGGACTGAGACACAGACCTTTTTTTTTATCTTAAGATTTTTTTGGTATTTGGTATTAAAAAAAAATGTTTAATCTTAATTTAAAAAATAAAATAATTTTATCTAGATGAAACTACCTCTTTGAGAACAATGTTTGTCATCAAAAACCAAATAAGTTTACAGGTCATGCTGAGATTCATAAAATGAACTGCAAAGTACTATGTTTAAAGTAAAGGAAATTCCCAGTGTATGAGGTGACCAGACATAGTAATTCAGTAGATTTGACTTTGAGAAGAGAAAGTAAGCCCACAGACTATGATACTGAACTCTAACAGTCATGTAAAGTATAATGAGGTGAAAAAAATCTCTTTGTTATTTTAGAAAAAATGTAGGGAATAAAGTGGTTGCAGGTCACGATAAAGCTCTTTGAATCTGTAAGACAGTGCATTTTCTCTTTCTTTCACGTTTAGAGTGCATTATCCTGTTCAGGGCCAATATTCACAATTTAGTCAGACTTGTTCAATAAAATAAAGGTGATCTTTACATCATAAATAAGTTTGGGTTTAGTTTTTTGGGGGTTTGTGGTGGTTTTTATTTGTTTTTTGTTGAGCCATTGTGTTGGTGTTTCAGGTTGTTAGTGCTTGTGGTGAGAAGACTAGGACAGCCAAAAAGATCTGGAAGTAAGAGAAAGATAGGTTAAAGACTTTAAATACCTGGTCTTGATCAAATAGCATCGACAAAGCTGTTCTTGCCCTGCAGGCCAGAAAACCCTCAAAGATAGGAAGCAAATCATGGAATCCTCTTGTTAAGACAGTTGAATAAATAAGTTTATTTCCCAAATTTTTCTGTCCATGGTGCCTGTTCCACCCAAGTAGAATTTGGCCCCATAATAAAATATTTTATGCAAAACAGTCAAAATTAGTCCAAGTCTTGTGCTCTGGGTCAAAGTTACATTCTGTTTTAATACTTCATTATAATTTATCATTCTAGATTTACTACTACATACTTCATTCTCTCTGAAAAGAACTAAAAAAAAGGAAAAAGTAGGGATTTTAGGAGAGGTATTTGTATTTTGGACAGGCACAATTCTCATGCACTCCTACAAATAATTGCCTGTTTAACTGATTTTTAAAAATTGGCATATCTCCTGAAAGAATATAGGTGAAAAGATATTGGAGCATGTTCTCTCACTGGACAGTGGCCAACTCTGGGCAACATACTTTTTTCTTTTAAAATTAATTGTTTTATGCAGTATATTTTTCTTTTTTAAAAAAATGACCATCATTTAACATATTTTAAACATTCACAGCAAAGTCATTTTTGTTGAGGAAGAACTGTATGTTTATAAGAATTTGTCTTTTCTAATATTATACCCTCCTTGTAGTGGACTTCAAATAATTCAAATCCAAAGCTGTTACAACGGCTGCAAAGCCTTAGACTGAAAACTGAAAATAAGAAAAGTTAGTAGTGAGAGGGAGAAAAGCTTCTGTAATGAACTGCTTATGACAGAAATGAAATTACTATTTGAAAGTATTTTTATTATGCTGACTCACATTACTAATGGCTCACTCAATCAAAAAAAATTTCAGTGCATTCATGCCTTCTGCCCTCACTGGTCATACCAAACAGTTTGTACAAACTAGCTCTCAAGCTAATCTTTTATGTCAGTTGTGATGACTCATCGATTCAGAACACCACCATGAAAAAAATATATGCCCCGTTAACATAGCACTGTTTATGCAGAGACAAACAAGGTCCTCAGAACTACTTCTTTTCCCTCTCACTTCTAATATGAGAATGCCTACCACCTCAGCTGGTGTAAGTCATTGTAACCACTGAATATTACCTCTAGTACCCTACATTAGGAAAAGTGGAAGGCAAGTATCATTTTTTTGAGAAAATGTTTCATCTTGAATACCAAAATAGTGAAGGCTTCAGAAATTATGTGATGGACCCAGAGACATCAAGAACTCAGTACAGAAAAAAGCTTCTGTTTAAGGGAGAGAGAGCACAGACACATATATGTGCTCAGCTTTACATACTCGAACAGTTCTTAAAAAGTGATTAGTTTAACTGCGTTTTGATAAGACTGAAAAACATGACTATGACTCTGGAAACAGTTTTTCCATAGGAGGAATCCTGACCTTTCTCAAACCCCTAAAAGATAATGTTTTTTCATCCTGGAGTTCCTGGAACTTTTGAAAGATAATACTAACTCCTCCAGGAAAAAAAAACACAACTATATAGAAATAGTTAAAAATACATATTCAAAGATCCATTGTTAAGGTTTGGCATTAGTTTCCATCTCATCTATTGTTTCAGGATATGAAAAACTGAACAGGCATTTGTTGAGGTCTTTCAATACAAACCTAACGGTGATATTGAGATTTTTAAAATTTTATTTAAACCTGAAATTATTTGCTTTTCCCTTGATTTCACTCCAAAATATTGTTACTGCAGTCAGACTTTTAAACACAAGGTGATAAATGAGAGTACCTGGGCGTCTGTTGGATGTTTCCTTACATTGCTGCATTGGAGGTGGTGCCTCACGGATCAGCCTTAAAAGAACTTGGTTTATGAGGCGATTAAGAGATTTGCTTCCTTCTGTTTTTCAATCTTGAGAGAACAAATTGCCACCTTCCTATTTCTAGAACACATTAAGTTTCTATAACACCTTACAATGACAATCCTTCTTATTGCTCCCCAATGCTGTTAAAAGTCCATTCATTTGGGCTAGCATAAGCCTTTATTATATTTCTTCCCTCATCTATCGTTCCGTTAATAAAACCATAGGTGGTAATCCACAGTGTTTGTGTCCCATTTCTGTGTACAATATGTAGTGGTTCAGGGAATAGCCAATGGACATTAACTATGTTAAACAAGAAGCATTGTACCCTCAAGCATGAACCCCAGATTCCCACAGAAATTCTCTAAATCAAGTGTTGAGTAGATTTTTGTCTTCCTGGCTATTTTGTTATCTCTGTTGTAAGACCCTTGGTTTTTTGGCGGTTCTGAACAGATATTGTGATAGACACCATGGTAAACAGCTCTCTTATTGTATTTTGTACTAGGATATTGAACATTTTCCTGAGCAAAGTGCAATGTGATGCCAAGTATTTCCATCCCCTGCAGCTTCTTACAAAGGGAACCAGTCCACAGCTTGCTAATAGAGATGGAGGAGCTCTTCCTTGTAAGCTCTCAAAATAATCCATTTTAAAAGACTGTTTCAGCATAATAAATGCTTGGTGACTTGAAATCCCAGTGGGTTTTGAAGAAACAAATACTGTACTGTATATGCCAAATCTGTACAATTTGAGCTTTGCACTTGAAGCACTGTAGATGTGTCCTTGCACTGATAATAACAGTCTTTTCAGGTACAAAAGAACTAATTTATTGTTACAAATAAGAAACTAGAATTAGCTGTGATTTAATATTTCTTTATGCATAGCATGCTTTCTACCTTTGTTATAACTAGATATATCAAATGTATCCATTCCATAGATACAGATGTGTGATGCACATAGGAGTAAAAAGAAACATGAATTTAAGAAACATTATGTTTGTATCAAGTTTATGCTGTTTAAGTATTGAAACTGTGGTTGAAGTTTAATGGCTCTGTGTGCGGCTCTGATTTTTTTTCCTCTCTCTTTGTTAGGTTAATTCAGCTTCAATAACAAGCCTTTTCTGTCCTGCTACCAAATACCTCCAAATGTACAGCAAGGGAAACTGGCATTTCAAATTAAGGGAAACAGTGAACCAAAACAAGAACACAATAAAAGAAAGAGCAGGGTGATACATGTAAATGATGTACTCACTGGGAACTAACAGCGGTAGCTTGCAGTGAAGGGATTTAGCTGTCTGTTAATTCAACTGATAGGGAGACAGGCATATTTGGGAAGAGGCTTGGCCAGGTTCCTTAAGCTCACAAAAGCTTTAGTGGTTACATCATCGGGGGGCTTTGGGATTTTTTTTAAAACTTGTTAAAGAAAAACTTGGTAAAAAAACTTGGTATCGCTTTTATATGATGAAGATACTCTATCTTCATTGAAATTAATCTTTTAATGACAATCATCTCTCAGCCAAAGCCACTTGAAGTACTTTCATTTTAGCAGATTAAAGAGTAAAACTGTCTTTCTTTCTGAATTCTGCTACTGGTGGTCTTGTACAGTTCCTTTAGGAGTCCAGCAGCACAGATTTAGGGTACCAGCTCTGAGCAAGGGGGTTGTATTTGTTGGCCTGCTTACTGTATGCGAGTTTCTTCTGCATAGTAACTGCTTATGGTACCATACTGGAGAGGGATTAAGATGTTTTATATTCTGTGTGTGCATTGAGAGGATGTGTTTTACCTAATCTTGTTTAGCCACCATGCAGACAGCTTTGAGGATTTTTTTTATCCCAGTAGCCTTTAAAACCTGCAGATCTTTGGAAAGGGAAGGTATTTCCATTTCTTTCGTTTGCCTTTCAAAAGTGCAGAGCTTGGCCTTTATCTTGAGGAGCAAAGAAGAAAATACTAAGCGTGGCGCTCCTGCCTACAGGTTTGGTACTTGTAAAATGTTTTGGGCAATTAAATCTAGGTGGGAAAGATTGAACTGCTCTCAGAAGTTTGTCTCCATTTTTTGTATGAAAGCAAAATAATATGTTCTCTAGTTCTTTGATGCTAATTGGATAAAATGTAGGTCTACAGATCCAGTGTCCTCGGAAGTATAGCAGATGTTCATTGCTTTGTCTTCAAACAGCCACGTCTGGCTTCTTTTTCAAAGCAGTGTCTTAATGTTGAAGGACTGACTGCTGCTTTTTTACAGGGTACTGTGTGTATGCAGAGGTAGAAAGGGGGGGAAGGAAGAAAGCAAAATGATCACCTGAAATGGTGGGATTACTTTTGAAAGAGGAAATCTGTTGCCAAAGTCTGAGATCTTTTAAAAATCTTCAAATGCGCCACAACTGTTTGAGAAAGGGAAGAACTGCAAGGATGCCTAAAGGGCTTGCAGGGCTTGAGAGATATCAAGGTAGCAGGTTAAAAAACTTGAAAGTTTGGAAGGATGCTAGAGGGCTTCAGATGCACTAGGAAATACAATATGATTATTAGAAAGCAGAAAGGTAACCAGCTTGTTTCTTGTCTCTGCCAGGTTGCTACTACCACTGTAGCATTTTTATTATTCTCATACCAGATTCTCACATTTTTAATCCTTCCTTGGGACCTGTTCTGCACTTTTGCCATCCTTATATCCCTCACTAAAGGTGCTGCCACTCTTTGTCAAATTCTGCCTAGAGCCACAAATTCCTCTTGCATTACCATTATCTCCTAAGGTATGAGAAAGTTTCTGGTAGCATTATATGAAAACTATTAAACTCAATATAGTTTGGGGAATTTAATTGAATTAGCATGAAAGTGAAAAGGCTCTCCATAAGTCAGCCAAAAGATATAACTCACTGTTTGTATGAACACAGACTTCTACAAATAGCAGATAACTCAGGGATAAGGATTTGGACAGGGCACACATGATTCCTAGGTGCCAACAGGAAAATAAGTTACATTCCAACAATGGCACAATTCACATGAAGTCATGGTAGGAGAAATCCCAAAAGTATTCTGACCAAAACTATTATAATGTATGTTAGGTCAGGGATGTAGTCAACCTGCAAATTGTGGGTCAGCTGTCAGCGATGGCCAAGCTAGGACTTCTCTCCATTAACAAGAAGATGAGTTCAAGAGGTAATGATAGAGGTATAATCCTAGCTCTTAAAAAAAGAAACTTTTTAAACACCTATTTTCCTGATAAGCAAAACAATAAGGCTCTCTTCCTAGGAGACCAAACCAGCCTCAGAAATATGTCCTGATAATTACAACAAAGGATAACAGACAAAATGGTGCAGAAATTCAAAGCATATGAAACAATGACTAAGTATGAAAAAGCTCAAAATGATTGCTACTGTATGATATTGTGAACACACTCATAAGAGAGAATGTTACTGGAAAAAAAGCAAAAACAGGAGAATTTGAACCCAATATGTATGAAAGAAAAAGGTTTTTGCAAAAAAAAAAAAAAAAAAAAAGTTTTTGCAAACTGGCGTTCTATGTTGCCGTTTAGCATCACTTTCTCCTTAATATTCAGAAACGGGCTATATGCAATTCCTTTGTCATCCAAAAAGGGCCAGTTAGGTAGAACCTAAAAACTGTAAGAATGAATTAACATAAAAATTGTCATTGATTCAACCTTTATTTCTGTAAACTCCCATATGCACTTAAACTGCTTCCCTGCCCCCCCCTCCCAGGTTTGAAGGATTTAATCTGATAGAAAAGCAGTGAGTTGAAATGTCCAGGAGAGAGAAATAAAAAGTACAGAAGACAAGGAAAAACACTGATTGAAAAACACTGGATTACACTCAGTGTGCTGAGAAACCTCCTTTCAACATCTATATCTCAAATATGGAGCAGTCTTCAGGGACATCTACACAAAGGTGAGGAGATCGTAGCTAAGCTTGCCTCGTGCAGAAATCAGCTTTTCTTTTCTTCTTATGTTGTCATAAGATGTTGATACCAAAGAGCTAAACTATTAAGGAAAAAGAAAAGTAGACAGGATGTTGCCCTGCAGAGAGAAAGAAAATACAGCACGTAGGTTCTGCCTGACACATACATAAGGAAGTTTAGATCCTGATGAGCAAGTATACAAAACAGAATGTCTTTCTAATTGTATCTTTTTGCAAATTAACTGCTCAAGGACAGTATTATTTTGGCTTCCATTGTAGCTTGTGGTACCCCAATGGAGGAAGAAGGGAGTTGTAAGCACAGTGCCTGTCTGTCTCACCTACTTATGCAGAAGGATGGGTGCGGATAAGGGAATCTGTTATATCTCCTTAAAGATACACAATAATAAATATGCTTTTTCAGCACCTCAAGGCTCTGAATCTTCACAGGTCAGCTTCAGAGAACCAAAACTGTCATGTTAGAAGGAGCAATACCATTAAATTCATATATATTGAAACGGAAATCACCTTTCTTCCTGCTGTAAAAATAGTCCTTCCCTGGACAGGCATGGATTTTTGCTCTAATAAGACAGCAGAAATGCATTTAAAATAAAAAGTAATTCCCAAGAAGTGTGAAATTTAGAGAATACTTAGAAGAGAGTTAAGATAACATATAAATCTGAGGCTATTAACTCTAAGGAGGAAGAAATTAATCTACTGGAAGAATGGTGACGAGACCAGGGAAACAGCAGCATTTCTTCAGATCAAAACCAACATAGGACACTTTGGCTACCCAAGAACAACTCAGTTGGATGATATATTCTGGCAGTTGTGAAAACAAAGATTTAGCTTATATAAATTGGCTTTGATTCCTCTGAAGTCACTGGAGTTAATAGCACGTTTATATCTACCCATGTTCTTTCCCCTCAGTCACAAGTGTGTTGGGAACTAGGCTCTAGGAAAGGAAATGTTATGCTGCACATATTTCTGGACCAGCAGGTCTGTCTGACATCTTTCAAGGATGCACACATCACCACATTCACCAGAGAAATGTAATTATACAATTATGGTGATGAAAATAACATCAGCACTTGTCCCAAGTAGGACAATGAAGGATGTTATTCTTGCAGATCTCTACGGGGTCCCTGAGTGATTTTCAGTCAAAATCTATGCAATAACATAAAAAGCACAGTATTGTTACTAGAATTGCCATAAGTCCTTTCCATAACAGCTGTCCATTCTCCAATGACAATTTAACCTTTCAACTATTTACCAATTCAAGAAAAAAATAGGATGTGCTCCAGGAGCTTCAGTGATCAACTGCACTTTGATGACTTGAGCTACTTCTTGGAGATGATGAAATCACATTCTGGGTACACTGGAAAAATAGCTTAATTTGAGTGCTGCAGAAAATGATCTTTGTTATCATATACATATGACATTATTGAATATCCCTGTCATAACATATTATTCTTTAGTTACTGTAAGTCCAGTTCAAGGTTAGCTTGCCTCGTATTCCGCACAGGAATGTGTTATGTACTTGTGAGACTATATGGCAGAGAATGATTCTAGCAGGGAAGCACAATTAAGAGTTTAACTTTCATTTTTAATCCATCCTTAAAATATACCAAAGGATTATTTTCAGATTTTTATCTAAATTAATAATAAGAACGTTGAGAAGAGTTTGTGAAGAAAATAGTAAAGTGGAGATTTAGTGGATTGCACTTACATCCTGCTTTTGCAGTCAGTTTCTTGTGCAGGATCTGCTGTACCTTTTGAAGGTCCAGAAATTCACATGAGATTAAGCAGTTCTTTAGGACCAGGGCTTTAAGCAATGTATCAGAAGGAAAGCTGTTACCGTTTGTAATGCTGACTTACTAATTTGCTGGCACCTCTTTCCCAAATTATCACCTGTTTTTTCAGTTATTTGTTTCAGTGCTAATCAAGTGGGATACTGATTTTGTATAAATACATTAACCTACACTGAAAAATGTTAACATGGAACTAGTGTAATTCTAGGAGAACCTGAGGTTCATATATTTATAAGGCATATATAACTTCAACATGACTCAAATGTAGATAACTCAAATATAATTCCAGTTTCTGAATCTTTTTTTTTTAATTATTATTATATTCTTGCTACCATGTAACATTTCTCAGGACGTATTTTGTAGATTGATTATTTTGATCTTTTCATTCCATTACAAAATTTATATCAAACAACAACATTTTGGTACATCCCTAGCATGGCAACTCAAGAGTTTATACATGTCAAACACTATTTCACAGCTATAAAAGCTAAAAGAATTTTTCTTCAAAAATAACATTATCAAATAATCAGGTCCCAGTTCCATCTTACTCCTCCTGTCCAAGTATATTTTATGCATATAGGTACACAAGGAAAAAAAGTGGTTTTTCCACTATTTTTGATTATGCTAGCTAAGAATTTCTTCTCTGCATTAATTCTGGGTTTGATGATAATGAAAAGATGTAAAGAATGAAATACTGTGTGCATTAGTTGGTTCTGAGGAAAAATGTTGATAGTAAAGCTTACTCTCTTTGCTTCCTCCATTTGAACTGGTCCTGAGCACAGGACCAAGATTAAGCTTCAAGAAGGACTTGCAGACTACAGAAGATACAGTTATCCTTGTTTTGATGAGATCTACAACAAATGGAGACTTTTCCTTACAGTCTCTCTGGAAATTCTGCCATTCAACTCCATTTAATCCCTATGTCAAGCGATGTAGACTGATTTGCACCCATGTTGTTCAACTGTCATTCTGAATCCATCAAGGCAAACAGGCTGTATTGAAACTGTATAGAGTCAAGAACACTCCCTGTGACAAGAGTTATCTGGTTATTTCTCCTGAGAGCATGTGCTCTTCCAGTGTGCACCTCATTCCCACCTCATCTGAAAAGGTCTAAACCTCTTGGAATACCAAACACAGCTGACCACATTCATACTGTATCTACATTTTTGACCACAGAGTAGATGGCCTGTGTTTGACAACCCTGTTGGTAAAGAAGTGCTTCCTAATGTCCAGTCTAAACCTCCCCTGGTGCAACACTGAACCCTTCCCACGCGTCCTATCACTGGATACAGTGAATAATCACTAGAATAGATGAAGTCCTACCTTTCAGAAAAAGATACTGAATGTAGACGCATCACTGTGTCTGCAGGCCACCAGAATATTTAATCCCACCAGAATATTTTATTACAGAACTTGGAGAGGAACACATGATGATATGCAGTAACAGTAATAGATCTTTCCAGCCTACACTGATTACCTTATCAGCTTGAAACCCATCTACTATGACTCTAAAAGTCTCTCTGTCAGAGCTGGTGTGTCTATGCAGGTAGGCAATCACTGGGTTGTGGTTGTCACAGATGACATTCCTTTTAGTTCACTTTAAAAATCAGTAATGACCTATAGTTGAGGGAGTGACTCAGTCAAAAAGTCTTTATTTTCCTGAATGAGTTGTTGAACTAGCTATGTTTGGTGTTTTGATTCTCTGATTTCCAAAAAACAGGAGAATCTATTTCACAGTCTTGGCAGAGAATTATTAGCATTTCTTCATGGTTATCAGCAGACAGTAGTTCCTTTAGTCTATTTCAGTCACAGACCAACAGGTCTGATGTATAAATGCACAGTCAGTGTTGTATGGAGAATTTCTAGGTCCTGAATTGCTTTGGCTTCCCTTTCAAATCATTTTGAGTTAATCTTTAGTGCTTTATAACATTGAATGAGATGCATATTAACAAGGCTTTTCACAGATTTTGTTATTCTCGATGGAACTTGCTGAAACTTTGTTTTACAACATCTCAAGGCTTCACGGAAACTTATATCATACAAACTGTAATTATTACAAAAATCCTCACATGGTTACTCAGCTTTATTTTAGTGCTTCCTCAGGCAAAACTGACTAGCCTGCACATAGAAATGAAATCAATGGGAAAACTGCTGTTGAGATTGCAGGACTCTTAGGACCTAACACTCTTCAAAGGACAAATCTGTGACACTGTTGTGTTTTGCCATCTGAAACACTGTATCATTGCAACCCACTATCAAAATGCTATAATTACATGTCAGCATGCTTTGCCAGAGAGTGAGATATAATTATGCTGAGCCATCTCTAGCTACGATTAGAGGCTTCTCAGTTGTCTGCAGCCCTTGCTGCTTCAGTAGACAGGGCTACTCCAGTGATATTGGATCACTTGAAACAGGCTAATGGCAGCCTAGAATTTCTAAGACTTGAACAAATTTGTCACCAATGCACTACCAGATGTATCAATCTTGCTTTTTTTTTTTTTTTTTAATAAGTCACTTAGCCAAGTCCAGGTTTGGGATAATAGGTAGGAAAGGCTCTATATTTGGGAAGCAACCTTTTGAGGCAAAGCTTTCTTGGTCATAGAGTCCTAGCAGGAGACCTCTGCAGAATTTTATTGTAAACCACTGAAATTAAGTCTAAAGTCTTTCTGTTCATATCTCCTGGTATACCTTGAGCAATAAGAAAGAAAAGATGGATCAGGGATCAAGAATCAGCCTCGTCACACTGTGTTCTCCTGCTTCTTAACTAGCTTCTAAGGCAGTAATAGACCAGCCTGGACATAGTGTACACAACTGAGGTCCTGTAACTGTGTTTTCTGATGACATTTCTGATTATTACAAAAAGTTGCAGACTACTCATGATGATTTTGGCCTTGCAGTTGTTAAGAATATTGGACATTCCACCCAATTTTTTGCAAGATAGTAAGCTTTCAGGGCTGAAACTGGGAATCAAAGACCAAGTCTCTGCTTATCCAGGCAGAGGGGTTTTATGCTGGATTCTTTTTTTCTTTTTTCTTCCCTTCCCTTTCTTAAAAGAAGCAAGAAGAAAGTTCTTGAAGCATTTACATCACAGGGCTTTCAGATGTTTTACAACATAAAGAGAAAAGAGAAGTGCTATAGCAATGGGCAGCTTGGATTTGAAATGGTTTAATAGTAAGACAATTTATCAGTTAATACGATTATATATTTTTAAATAAGCTAATGTAGCTTATGTGCTATAAGTAGTATAATGTAGTATATTTAAATTATACATCCAGCTCTTGTTCTGGGAAAGACAATTATAAATAATAGAACCAAATGCAGATTTTTAAATTACTCTAGATTAATCATATCTAAATAGACCTACTATCTGATATAAATCTGGAGTAACTCCATTGATTGTTTTTGTCTGTGAAGAAACATTTCACAGGGAGTGAAATTCAGAGCCCACACTTATGTGCGCAACTCAGGTCTGTAATTGATGCATCTGTAAGACTGGCTTCAGAGCTTAAAAGACCCTCCTCTGCTTATGGCCTATATCATGCACATGGACAAAGAAGGATGATCTGATTGTGTTTTTTGTCAAATAGGCCACCTCTGTCTTTTGCTTCACTCACACCCTGAAACCTCAGCAAGTTCTTAAATTCCTTGTTTAATTGAGGGCTCTGTACCATACGCTCATGAGTCAGTTTCGCTCAAAAAAGTGACCAATATTATCTAAATGATAAATGGCTAGAAAGCACTCAAGGAAGATCATTTATCTTTCCAATTGCTAAGAAGAGCTTTTTCAGATAGATACATTTCCAAGATAAACATCTGCACTTTGAAACTTATTATGCCTGTTTCTGTTAAGAGTATTTTTTGCTATTGTTTACTCCTCTGTTTTGATAAATTTTACATAACTAAGTCAAGGATGGGGGTCCCACCATGCAATGACAGACTAGAAACGTATTTTATTCCATACATAACATAAATACTTTAAAATATTGTTTCATGATTTCAGTAAGAAGATGACACATATGTTTCATAGGACTTGCAAGTGAAAATTCTGAGCAACCTGGATTTAAAACTGCAAGATGAAGAATTCAAACAGAATTTCCAAAACTTTCTTGTTGCACATAGGCACGCAATAAAAAGAGATTTCTGTGTAGATTATAATTTATACTCACTGTACCAAGTGTAGCATTTTCTTTTTTATGCCTTCAGACACTGTTTCAATTAAGTATAATAACTGCAATTGTATTTAATAACATTTTCTTGTTTAAGAACAAGTTCATGCTGTAGTCAAATATATATTTTAAGATTTTTTTGAGTTTTAGAATAAGTTTCTTTTATGGTGATTGGCTTTACTGGACATTGTATAGTTAACATAATACACCAAAGGCATGCAAACCTTCTGTCCCAGAGACACATAGCAGTGGGGAAAAAAATTAAAAGCAGCATGGAACTTGACATAGATCAGGATTAACTTTTTTAAAAACAAAACAAGTACAAATAAATATGAAATTCTTCTTCTCTTCCTTTTCATATTAGCCATACTGTACTTCATAATAAACACTGCTTTTAAAGGACACACTATGCAAATTCCCATGCTCCCCAGAACCATTTGAGAGAAACAGTGTGCTGTGGCTTTCTTCCCATAAAGCAATTATCAGGCTTTATGTCCTGTGACATTTGTCTCTCATTCTTTCCAGCTTCTATGCAGTGGTGAATTCTCTAGCAGTCTTTTCTGTTACTGACACAGACCTCATAGTCTTGTATGACTATGACCTGACTATGACAGGGGCTTTTCCCAAACATGGGGGTAGAGGGTGAAGAGGAAGAGGCAAGTAATTGGGGTAAACAAGGCAGTTACTTGATTCTGAGAACTGCAAGCCCTGTTTCCTGGGACCGTCATTGTTTATTTCACCTACTTATTCAAACATATCAAGAGACAATCCAAACAATCTGAATTAATCAGGAGCATTTACATGCTCTTCTTAAAAATACGGTTACTGGCCAAAATGAATTTGAATTAGGTGGTCAAAATGGAGGCAACATTTTTAAAAACATTCTAGTAAAGAAAGAAAAAAGCAAAATCATGTAAATCTGCTTTTGTGATGGTCACGTAAGGGGTTGCAGAGAAGAAACAACCAGACTTTATAAATCACGAAAATGTAGATATTTTCACTAAGTTTATAGATAAATTACCAGATAAGGTATAGGGGGAGAATTCGTCTTCCTAGCTGTCAGCCCATGTTTTCCTAGGACACAAAAGAATGTTGATAAGACCTTCACTTTTCTCCTATGCCCTGTCCAGTTACAGACTAGTGGGAGCTGCTAACCAGCAGAGGAGTAGGAAAAAACCTGTGGCTACCTAAGAGTTTTGAACTTTGCAGCTCCTGCTATGTCAGGGCACTTTCATGAGGCAGGTGGCAAAGTGAGAGTCTAGATTTTGTTAACATTTTAGTTGTGGCAAACATTCCATTTGGACTGGATATCCTCCAGTGATGTTTGTGATCCTGCTGGTTTAGGAGCATCTTAAAGACTTTTGTCATGGTTTTGGCCAAATTTACCAAAACCAGACTGACAGATGGCCCTTCCCTCCCTCTTCCACCCCCGAAAGAGATAAGGAGATTTAGAAGTTTAGAATGAACTAAACTACTTTAATGAAGATTTAATATTAAAATCAAAAAGGAAAAAAAAATAATGAAATAGATACAATAGATACAAAACCATATCAAGCTCCCAGAATGACAGTCACGTCACCAGCAGGCACTGGGGAAGTCCCAGACTGGACTCCACGACGAATGGGAACTGGATTCCAGCTCTGGAGTCAGGAACACATGGATCGGGATCAATGGCAGATGAACAGACAGAGTCCTCTTCAGATGTTGGCCATCAAAGAAAGAGAGTTGACCCTTTGATCCCTCAGCCTTTATACTGAGCATGGGGCAGATGGGTTGGAATACCCTAGTTGGTCAGTTTTGGGTCACCTGTCCTGTCCACTCCTCTCCACAGATGTGACCCTCTACGTTTTTTCCGTTTCCGACCCTCTAATGGGGCAGGTAACGAAATTGGCTGACCTTGGTTGTTATAGCAATGAGTATAAGCAAGGGTCTCCCTGCATACCATTCCTTGGCATGGAGCACAAACATTGGTCTTATCATTCTGAGAATGAGCAGTTTTCTCCACAATATGCCATTAATTTCAGACAGTTAGAGGCCTAGCTAAGATGTAAAGTTACAGAACAGAAAATTGGTTCTGTTTTATTTCAAACCGGGACAACTTTAAAAACAGTTTTGAGGGTGTAGCTGATCAATCCTTTCCAAAAACTCGGCAGACATTTTGATTTGTCTTGAGATGGGCACCATAAAATGAAGGCACCCAAGGCTGTAGTCATTTTTTGAATGTAGGCCAAATTTCCATAGGAGCGATCTGTTTGTGCTCTGTTGTTTTTGCCATGCATTTCCTTATTTGCTATGTATCAGTACTGTTTTTACAGGATTTTACTTCAAAACAGCCAGACACAGTGTCTCTGGAAGTCTTCCACTGATACCAGTGATGAAACCACTGAATGATCATGTGGATCAGATCCTCAATAAAGAATACAAGTTTTGTTGCTATTTGTAGACTCTATTGGAAAGGAAAGATAAGTAATATTTTTGAAACAGACAAATAAAGTAAGATAAGTGGTTGCTGATATGTCAGAATGTTGAAAAAATAGTCATAGTTATATCATACAGTGTTTTACAGCACCAGGTCACTTACACTTGGCCTGATTTATGTTTTTCCTCCAAACATTCTCATTCATTTTGAGCTTTAATATGCTCATCAGAATTACTTAAACTAATCTGCTTGATTGCTGCTATAGCAGCTCTTGGCTTGATGTCTGCTTAGTTTCAGAGTTTGTATTCAACAGGCTCTCTTGTTGCCCTAGCAGTATGACTCACATACAGTACAAGGCAAATGCCAAGGTGCTGCCAGTCACAAGAAACTGATAGAAATGGAAGTGAAGTATTTGGTGATTTCTTTTTCTGACCACAGGGTGTTGATGGAAAGAAACAAGGCAGGACAATCATGCTGCTTTCACATTTTGCTCAAGTGCCAGGAGGCGGTTCTTTCACAGTCACCGCAATTGTTCCTGTTTAACATGGAAGCCTTAAGCCAGACATAATTAGACTTTTTCTTGACAAATCATTTGCGCAAAGTCTTGACAGGTTGAAAACTGAAACGGTTGTGCTGCATTCTTCAGGGTCTGAAACAGACAGGATTACAAAAAAATGAAAGCAAGTACTGTGAAAGCTATAACTTACAGAAATATGTGTCTAGTGCGAGTACAAAGTCTATGTCACGTTTGATCAAAACAATTAGACAGAATATTGTCTCGTGCTTTGCTGGTGTTATACTGCAGTATATTAGTAATATATAAGGGCTGTATATGACTAGATAGATCCCGTGCCAAGCGAGAAGCAAACACACCAAAATATATAATATGCACCCATCTGATATTAGCACAAAGTCAGTGTGCAAGTGTTACATTTTGAGCTCACCTAATGACTGAAAGCTTCTCCTAGAAAAATGCACTAGAAAAATATGAAGTTGCTTCCAAGTTTACACACCATAATTACTGCTTGGTACTTCATATGCTACCTGTTTTCAGCAGGCATTCTAAGACACAGTAAGACCACCATTGGTTTTTCAGCTGATATATGGCAGTGTACAGTATTTGCACTATCCTAGTTGTATTTTCCATAAATTACTGTCTTCTGTGGATTCATTTAAAACCGTATGTGCTAGATCACCTTAATTCTTCATTAACACTAGCAAAGAAATCCTCCATGAAACTGTAATCATATAATGCCAGTACACCACTAGAAATAATCACAGAATCATAAAATCATTTAGGTTGCAAAAGACCTTTAATGATTTGTTGCATCTAAGATATTCATATTCTTCTTATGCAGGCTAACATTGTCAGTAGTAAGACTTGGTCAGCATCGCCATGGTGAGATAGCACGATGTGGAAGGTTTGAAATATTTGCCAATTTTTTAATCACTACATAAGGAAAGAAAAAACCAAACACCTAGTTTGCACTCTTGATCTGCAAATATCATGATTTTCATCAAAATACATAATTGTATCTAGCATTTAACAGCAGATTTAATGTTATTATGAAGGTTTTTATTAAATGTACTACAGGAGGGTCATCCAGTACGCTAGAATGCAAATAACTAAACCAGTGCTTTTCATAAGAAGTGTCCAGAACGCCTGGTGAAACAGTAATACTGATTAGTCCATGTAACAGTTTTTCATCTAACTTCATAAAATGCAGCAATTTGTAATGAATGTTTGGTAAGCTATAAGCTAGTTCTAAAGCATTGTACAAGATCTTTTCCACTAGCATTTTTCCAAGGCATTAACAAGAACTCTGTGTAACATAAATGCTGGAAAAATACATTCCACAGTCACAGGTGATCTTTCAGCTTCTCTTTGGATGAACAAAATTCTCTTAGAGGCTGTCAAGCCTTAGTGTCATGTTCTGCACAGTCACACAATAAAAGAAGAGAGCAACTCCTCTTGTAATAAAATAAATCATCAGCTGCAGCTTTCAAGTTGGGCTTAAATGTTGCAATTGCACCATGATGTGGTTCTGTCATATCGTCATATATATGTGCAAGAGCAAAACAATACTGACACAGGAAAGCTGGATACATATCTGTTCATATGCAAGTCATCCACACCATACACAGTATGTATGCATTCAAAAGATCTTGAAATATTCTTGTGCAGGTAAAAATGCATGTGGAAATTCACAGCTCCTACAGATCTTCATGTTCTTTGCTCTTTCACCAACTATATGGTGAGAGGCAGCATCATGTTTTCCGTTTTTATGGCTTTTTCTTAACATACCGTATTAGTAATCATATTTCAGAATTACCTTGGGGAATTACGTAATTTCTTGCCCAATACTGAAAAGGGACTAACTTCTCTGTGTCTCGGTTCATCATTCTGTTTTGATGTCCTGTATCAGTTCATTAAGTGGTTAAGGAATGGTACTAAGCTGTGCCCGTATACCTTTTAGCTCACAGGCCTCTGGCTTGCTCTTAAAAATTTGCACTTCTTAAATATGATCTGATCTAATTCTCAGAAGACTGTAGTTAGTAATAAAGATGTAGTTAGGAAATCAAGTAAAATTATTTCTGCCATATGTATTTATGTTTTTTCCTCCTGCGGCTATACAAGGGCGAAATTCTTGTTTATCATGAGTATGGGAAATTTACCATTTCATCTAATGTGCACAGTATCTCCTAAATTTTACCTTTGGCAGCTTGGAAATGTATTCTTTTAATTGTGTTTTTACTGTAATCCAAACTTGTTTAAGAGACCAAGACAATTTCGCTAAATATTGTAGACGCTGAACATATATTTAAATCCTTGCTGTAGCTCACTCAGGAGTGTTTTTGTGTGTGGACAGAATGGATTAATAAGATGCAGCAAAAGTCAGTAACTGGTGAATTATTGTGATAATATGTAATTTATTAAAGATTTACTTACAAACCACATGTTAAAGAGTGTTAGAAAAATCTCTGCTTTATTGTTTTAAGCATTGCTTTTCACTTTGCATGTAGTAACTTTTCAGCTTCAGATGAGGTCTTATTTTTGCATAATAAATCCCTCTCGTATTTTTATTCTGAACACCTTCTTCTTCTAGCTCTACGACATTTTTGAAGTTCAGTCCCATAGACTTTCACTTCCCACTCCTTTTTCTAATGTTTGTTAGCATGGCTGTTTTTAAACTTATTGAATTATGGAAACAATGAAAGCAAGGGTGCCTATAGGCAGCTCAGTCATGTGTGTCCATGTGAAAGTTGCCAGCACACTGCCTGGGGGAAAGCAACCTTTCTGCCTTGAGATACCAAGACATGCTGTCAGCATTTTCTAGGAGAAAATGTGTTTCTGTTTTAAGTGTGAGAATGGAAAGAATAAGTTAAAATAATAATAATACTGAGCTCTGAGAACAGCATAGGTGTGTGTTTATAAGCAAAGTCCCTGGTAAGTCATTAGATCTCAATCTTTTGAGCCTGTGACAAATACTCCAGCTTTAAAATAACTGAAATATTTTTGTGTCTAATGATTGACACTGTGCCTCAGAGTGTCTGACTATGTGGGGGGAGGGGTAAAGGTTGTGGGAATGTTCCTTGAAATGAGAGATAAGAGTAAAATCAAAACGGCATTGGCTGGGGTTGCAATTCATAGTCAAATAGTGTCTCTACATGAAGAGTCACTGGCAATGACACCTTCTTTCTGAAAGACATTGAGTAAATAGAAATAAATAGAATTAATTCTGCACTGAGACATAGATATCACATTGGCAGTTGGTAATAGTTATGGTTTTTTTACCAGTATAGCAAAAGCTAAAACCAAATTGCTCAGATCTAATACAACCCAGCAAATTAGAAAGTTGCAGTGGGCTTTATTATTGTTAGTTTTAAAATGTAATCCAGTACTATAAATTGGGGAAAAAAAAAAATCAACCAAAACTCCACTCAAAAACAGCCCAGCAAACACACATCTTGCCTCAGCCATTGTTGGAGACAATGTCATATTCTCGTATGGTCTATCTAGTACCAGCAACTGCAGCTACTCAGTACTGCTGAGCAATGCACCTGTGGATACTTAACACCAGCAGACAAATCCATAGGCTACATCCCCAGTCATGTGGCTCTCTGTCCTCCGCAGCCCGTGATTTCTATGTGGGATGAAGCTCCTCTGACATTAAGCTGCTGGCCCTGTGTGACAACAATACAGCAAGAGAGGAATGATTTTCATTCTTTAGAAAGCTGCCTGAAGTTTCATTTCTGTCTTCTATCACAGCTCACTCTAGGTAGACTGAACTTGCAATAAAGCTTAGCTGAGAAAAATTGGCTCTCAGTGATATTCATTCATTGTATTATCTTTTACTTTTATGGGCCTAGTGCTAAAGAAAAGCTTCCTTTCATGTAAAATGATGATATGGTAAATGTGAATGAAGAATGCTGGAGACAGACAGCAAGAGTGAAAAGGAGTAAAGGAAATTCTGTTGTTTGAAATACAACCCATCAATGGGTATATTTAAGCCCAGTGCCGCATGAAGACTCATGTAATTTTCCATATATGGAAGCTTAGGAAAATAAAGATATAAATGAACAAGAAGTTGTTATTTATATAGTACAGTCATCAAGGAGAAGGTAAATTTCCAAGAGCAATGTAAACACCTTCGTAAATACTATGTAAATTCCCTGAAATGAATTGGGAAAATGGGAACAAATTTCTGTTGATTCTAATGAATTTTAGATTAGGTCTTGAACAACAAACTGGAGTGGGTACTCTGTAAAAATGGCCAATGGAGCAATGAGCTCTGGCACTGCTGGTGTACAGAGCCCCGCACTGATGCTGATGGCAGTCCTGGTACGTTCTGGGTACTGGCTAACACAAAGTATACACAGTGCAGGCTGGCATGAACAGCAAGACAGTATAATACACTACTCAAGAGTAAAGGGAACCTGTTGGGAGATATGAGCACATTTTCTGTAAGAAGAGCATTGAGTTTCCAATAAAAACACAAAAGGAACCATCTCAAATCCAATTCATTGAAAAGACTGAGTGAACAAATTGGTTTTGCATCATGCTGTGACTATCTACTGACTTGAACTTCATTGGAGCAAATTCATTTCATTAAAAATTTTGTTCTACAGTCAATAGAAATGTAGACAGAGTATCTTATCAACATAAGGGTCCCAGCAATGATACAGCACATGAAGAAGGAAGGGAAAGATGCTACTTATGAGACTACAGATGAAAAAACTAACACATGAATTGTGTCTGGAAAACAAAAATATTTTTAGAGGTCTGAGACAGTATGGTGTGACTAATATCACTCCACAGCCAAGTACCCACACGACAGCCCAACTATTCCAAGCAGTCATAGCGTAAGTACATTTGATAATTCGATCTACAAATTGCAACAGCAATGTCTGGGTGGTAAAGAGAGATATACACTGTGATTCACAGAGATCTGTACTGTCTTCTAACACAGACAAGCAGCCCAGCTGTACTTCAGAGAAAGGTGGAGAAAGCTTTTTATAGCAAAGACAATAGAAAACATTTATGGGAAGAAATTTCTCCTTAGCCATAACAGGAAGAAAGTAGTTTCAGAAACAGAAGAAAGTATACCTAGTAAAAATGATGGTGTTTTAATTTCCATTTATATGAGGCATGTTTTGATAAATAAAATGTGTTCTAAGTGTGAATGCTCTCTTTTGGCAGAAAGTTGTACTGGTGTCTTGCCCACAATATTGAAGTGATTCATTTCTAGTAATTTAAAATGTAAAATCTGAACAAAAGAATGATATGCCTGTGGCCATGTATCATGTGGCTATAATCATATATATTTGGACTGCCTGGGCTCCAGGAGATTCCAGAAGTCTAGTGTCCCAGAGCTCCCCTCATTATGATATGTTGAACAAAAGATGGGAAATCCCTGCTCAACACACACAGCAAGAAACATTGCTACTAGGTATTTGTGGTCCTTCCTCATGCTGCCACCTTATCTGAGCTGGTTCTCTGCCAATTAATTTTCCTTCAACTCTGACACCAAGTCAAACATTAGGAAAGCAAATCATACAGCTGTATCGGTGACAGAAAATGAGACAATGTGTCTTCTGTGTATACAGTGTCCTATAGCTCAACTCGTCCTCTGTAACATCTCATATGTCTGACTGCCAGGCAAATAAAATATGAAGATCCCAAGGGCTGCTAATGAAAAACAAAAGTTGCCTTCCCATATCTCCTGCAGAAAAATTACTAACCAAAAGTAGAATCATCTTCTCAATCTCAAGCCTGCAACAAAATATTGTAGTTAAAGTAAATAAACAATGGTTGACTGGTTTAAAATAATTGATATGCAGAATCTATCATTATTCACCACCAAGCAATTGGGCAAGAGTGAAATCAATACAGTTTCCAGAGTGCTCTCAGGCCAAAAATGTGTTTGGAAGAAATTAACACATCTGTACAAGATGTCAGAATTTTTCTCTAGTTGAATATGTTCAGTAAACATGATGCTATTTAGCAGCAAGTTAATGTTGGTAACTGGTAACAGTATGGACATCTGTTGATCTGATCAGTAACGATGCAGGAATCGCTAATTCTCCAGTGAATGGTTTACACCAGCATCTGTGGATCTTCTTGCATAATCAGTGTGATTAGCCTTTGATGAAAAGCTATACTTCACCAATCTTTTAGCTAGTGGCTTACACAACCTATATACTGCATCCTATAAACACTTCAACCTGAAACAATTTCAGGAAAAAATATTATTCCCAGGGTAGTAGCTCAGTTTGCATTGCTTCTACCAAACAGTTTTCTGAAAGGCCTCCCCTGAGCTTAAGGCAGTCTGCTTGCAACATTTCAATTGTTTTATTTCTTCTTTTCCCCTTCTTTGTTGTTGCTCTAAATTAAACTCTACTGGAGACTGCAGCATTTCATATTATAACAATGCCTGTCAGGAGTTCTTTACTGTGCATGATAAAATGTAAACTCCTTAATTAGCTTTTTTGTAATAAACACTGGAAACTACTTTAGCATCTTAATCAGTAGAGTTTCAAAGTTATTTTCCTTTTTACTTGCCTCTGCTGCTCTTCTTTGTTTGCTATGCTCTATTACTCTGTTCAAAGCTATCATTTACAGTATATCCCATTATTAATGAGTAGTGTGTTTGCCTTTGCTATTTTTAACTAAAACCAAATATTTTATTAAATGTCTCCTAACATTGTATCTCAAGCACTTTGACAGAAAACATTTGGAAACACATCACTCTAAGTTGAGTTTGCTGGAAACGAGTAGCTCTAATTTACTTAACCCAACAGTGGTAACTGGATATCACAAAATACCTTACATATCCCCAAAGCAAGCATTTACAAAGGGGTTGCAAAGTGGATTGCTGACTGCTGAATAGTATCATACATGGTTGTCTTACATACAATTTTAGTAAACTAGTCTATTTGTAGTATGAATGATATCTGGAACACAATCACATCGGTCTTCCATGCTAGCACTTGATGTGGCAATACAGTGGTAAATAAATGATTCCCACACAGCAAAAGTCAAATGATAAAAGGGGTTTGGAATAGATCACCTCCTAGTTTTTAGTGTCCAGGGGTTTGCATGTTTTTAATAATTTTTTCTCCCATTTCCAGGCTTGTGCAGTAAGAGAGGGAAAGAATCTGAGGCTGTTACAAAGGCTGTACTTTACATGCAGTTAGACGTCTCCAACAATCAGCTGTTTAGCTGCTGAGATCCATGGGCTACAGAAACCCATGGTGGGAGCCATTCACCTCGAGATGCTTCTCCAACAACCTGCTGGGAAGACAGGAAGCTGCAGCTGTGGCTCTGGCCTGCAGCTGCCTCAGAGAATGCTGTGGCAGAGCCCTCTCAGTCCTTTTCCTGTGCCGTCTGGATGCCTGTGGAGCAGGAGAAAGCTGGGGTTGAGTAACAACTTCTCTTTCCCTCTATGGCTTACTGAGAAAGGTCAAAAAAGTCTGATGCCAAAGTAAAAATAATAAAAATAAAATTATGTGTTTTGGACTCTCCTCATTTTTGACCTTCTGTTACCCAGAGCACCTAGGAGAATTATGCTGTTTTCAGGTTCTCGTGGTTTTTTGTGTGTGTGTGTGTGGTTGGGGTTTTTCTGTTTGGTTGGGTTTTTTTGTTTGTTTGTTTGGTTGGTTGGTTTCTATTTTTTTTTTTTTTTAATTATAGTAAGTAATATAATTCATTTCATGTCTCCTGAGGATTCTGATTTGAAAAGCCTAGCTGAGATCAGGTTCTCCATTATTCAGGCCTTCTGCAACTGATAGTTGAAGAATTACAGTTGAGAAAGGATGTTCTTTAGTGCAACGTATGATAGTAAGTTTGCATTAGAGAATGGGAAATGATCCTTACCAAGTTCGTCTCATACAGAATATCTCTAACTGCTGCAGAAGACTGAAGGCTAGGAGATAATATGAAAGAGACTCCCTAGACCTGTAGCAGCACCACTGTACTACTTAACCCCCCAAAAGATTTCATTTTAAACCTTTGGGAATTGTATATTTTTTTTGAAGATATGATTTTACTTGTTTATATCTTGAATATTATTATGATGACAGAGACAGGTTCTTCTACTAAATATCAAAATCTCCCTCTTGCTAAGCCTGAAGCATTTTCCTATTAAGGATTAACCAGTAGCCAATGTAATTGTATGTGGTATAACATATCTTAGCATTATGTCTACCTGTTCACCTAAGGATGCGTAGAATTGTTTCAGCAGCTCTTTCAGGGCAGTTGCAAAAAATCTGAATATGAACACAAAGCAACACAAATACAAAAAGTATTTTTGAGAATATTATTTTAAATGCAAGTTAAAATTACCACAGCTAGAAAAACGTCAGTGTTTACTTATATCCCTAGTCCTGCCATCTACTCTATGCAGATTATTACACAGTTTTTAATTAGTTGTTCACATCATAGTTATTTGTTTTTATAGAAAAAAAACTAACCTGGTGAAAACCAACAGTCTGCAAAGCGGTCTGCCTTCCATCAAATTCCTTCTTTTCAAAGTGATGTATTTACTGGAATACATATTTGACTAAATAAAAGGTGAGCAGAATTCCTCTAACACAGGCAAAATAACATATTTTTCCCCGTGTCATTCCTCAAATTGTTTTGGCTGAAACTGTCCAAAATAATTCAATGTGAAGCAAATATTTATATGGATACTTTCAGTCTGAAAAGATATAGTCAGCAAACTTAAACATACCTAACATGTGGAAGGCTTTTCTCTCAGCCTATATTAATAAGCAGTGATGCACTTCTTCCTCTTATTAACCAGGACTTTACTCTCAGGAGCAAATAATGGATTCAAGATTTAGGGTTAATTAATAAACAAATTGGTATCCTACTACCTCCGGTTTGGAGTGTCTCCTCCTCCCAGGCGTGTTAAGTGTTGGTCCAGACATTTATATGTTTACAGTTTTAGCATCTCCCCCACTTCATGGCATGTCCTCCTTTTTTAGCAGGTGAGCCCCCCAAATGCAGTGAAGCAACACGTGTGAAAAAAATTCATTTCAGCACTGCCTGTTGCTTCCTATATCACAGAATTACAGAACTGGAGGGGTTGGAAAGAACCTTCAGAGATCATCTAGGCCAACCCCCCTGCCAAAGCAGGTTCACCTAGAGCAAGCTGGACAAGAATGCATCCAAGCAGGTTTTGAATATCTCCAGAGAAGGATACTTCACAACCTTTCTGGGAAGCCTGTTCCAGTGCTCTGTCACCTCCAAAGTGAAGAAGTTTTTCCTCATGTTGAAACGGAATTTACTGTGTTCCAGCTTGTGTCCATTGCTTCTTGTCCTGTCACCAGGCACCACTGAGAACAGCCTGACCTCATCCTCTTGACACCCGCCCTTTAGCTATTTACAGGTATTGAGAAGATCCCCTCTCAGTCTTCTCCAGGCTAAACAGACCCAGAGGGGGGGATCTTATCTGCCTTTCCTCATAAGATCACCTTCTAGCCGTCTGCTGGACTCCTTCCAGTAGCTCCCTGTCCTTCTTGAACGAGGGAGCCCAGAACTGGACACAGTACTCCAGATGCAGGAGTACTCACTAACGCAGAGTAGAGGGGGAGGATGACTTCCCCCGACCTGCTGGCCACACTCTTCTTGATGCACCCCAGGAGACCATTTGCCTCATGGTCAACTTGTTGTCCACCAGTACTCCTAGGTCTCTTCTCTCTACAGAGCTGCTCTCCAGCAGGTCAGCCCCTAACCTGTACTGGTGCATGGGATTATTTCTCCCCAGGTGCAGGACCCTACACTTGCCATTGTTGAATTTCATCAGGTTCCTCTCCGCCCAACTCTCTATGCTGTCTAGGTCTTGTTGAATGGCAGCACAGCCTCCTGGTGTGTCAGCCACTCCTCTCAGTTTTGTATCATTAGCAAACTCACTGAAGGTCACTCTGTCCCCTCATCCAGGTTGTTGATGAATATATTGAAAAAGACTGGACCCAGTACTGACCCCTGGGGAACATTACTAGTTGCAGGCCTCCAACTGGACTCTGCACTGCTGATCACGACCCTCTGAGCTCTGCCACTCAGCCAATTATCAATATTCAGCTGGCATTCACCTTGCTGCATGTCAATACAGCAGTCAGAGCTGGGGGTGGAAGAAGGGAGGCTTCTTTCTCATTTTATCTTCAGCTTTCTAGTGTACACTCTGTTTTATGTCTCTAAGTATATTTCAGAATAGGTGCTTCCACATTAACTTTAGCAGCAACTTGGGAAGATGTACACTGCTATATCAGAATCATAGAATCATAGGATTGTCTAGGTTGGAAGGGACCTTTCAGATCATCAAGTCCAACAATCAAACTAACACTGACAAAACCACCACTAAACCATGTCCCTAAGCACATCTACCCATCTTTCAAATATCTCCAGGGATGGCAATTCCACCACTTCCCTGGGCAGCCTGGTTCAGTGCTTGACAACCCTTTTGGTGAAGAAAACTTCCCTAATATCAAATCTAAACCTCCCCTGGCATAACTTGAGGCAATTTTCTCTTGTCCTATCACCTGTTACTTGGGAGAAGAGACCAACCTGCACCTCACTACAACCTCCTTTCAGGTTGTTACAGAGAGTGATAAGGTCTCCCCTCAGCCTCCTTTTCTCCACACTAAATTCTTCCTCCCTTTCCTTTCTCTCCTAGGTGGAATCTAGGCAGCCATTGTCTCTAGAAACATGGTACTTTTATAAAAATAATAATCACTTTAACCATGTTATGTTTGAGACCTAGAAAAGGGGACACTGATACCCTGAGATCAAGCTTCATATCTCTTATCATACTTGCAGCAACAACTTCATAACCCCCCTTCCAGTAGTCTGCCTGCCAAAAGGTGCCTGAGAGCCATTTTGTGTCAGTAGGGGTTACACAATGCAGGACACTTCACTTGAATAATTGGTCAGCATTAAGGAAGCAGGTTATGTTTTGTTATATTAAGGACTAGAATTTAATTAGGAGTTTTCCTTTTCCTTAATTTACAGATGAAAATGACAATCCATCTCTTCTACATGTGAAGTTTAGATTAATAGCAATTGGTTATGAAATAGCAAGAATCCATGCTCCTTCCCTCCCAGTTTGCTTTTTCTTGCAGCTTTTAGGATACACAGAGGTATTTTCAGGGAAAGGACCTTGAGTCAGCTAGAGTTTGGAGGTAGATATTATTCTTACAGCAAGCACACCAAAACCATCCAATAAACTCTGAAGTTATAGTTTATTTTAGCTCAGATTAAAACAATGGACCTTTTTAAAGAGACAAGTGAGTCTTGCTTTGTAAGGCAATTAAAGTAAGAGAAAGCAAAAATAAATATTCCCTTGCCCACTGTATCTTTTCTTCTTTCCAGCCTTACTGTGAATCCAGCAACTTTCAGGGGCTTCTTGAACCAACTCAATGCAATCCTCTCCTGAGAAAAAAGGGTTTGTTTTTTTTTTTTCCTCTTTTTTCTTCTTTTCTTTTCTTTCTGTCCCCTTATATGTATGTCCCTGATCTCCCCAGGAACCACTGCTCCTGCTGCAGGCTCTCTGCTTGTTGGGTTTCTCACACTACCTGCCCCACAGGATTCATTAAAAGTTTTTCCCAGCTGTGGACACTCTCTCTCAGGTCAGACGCAGAAGGGAGTCCCTTCACCCAGAGCATTCCCTCTGATTCATGTGAGTTAGTGAAGAACAGGTAGACGGCAGTTTTCCCCTCCTGCCATTGTGTGATTTAGAGAACATAATGCACAGTAAATTAGGAACAAACCCAGCACTTCATTGCATCTGCTTTTTTCGTCTCCAAATTCCAGGCAAAGTGTTCATCTTTACATTATCATCAGGGTCCTGCTCACAGCAGAGAAAAAAACGGCATTGCTCATAATGAATTAATGCAAACCTGGGAGAGAAATTAAGTGCTTTCCATTTTGTGTCATTAAGGGGTATAAGATAAGGCAGGAGAAGGCCAAAACAAGTGCTTTGGAGGATGTATTATTTTAATAGAGTGAAGCTGTAGATGTGACAGAGTGTTCCTGTATCAGAGCTAGAGGGTGTTTTATTTTGCACTGCCATTTCTGGGGTCTAAATTACTCCACTGCCAATGGTTATTTCTAAAGCAATGAGGTTAAAACAATATTTGGTATGATTTCTTGAAGAGTTTAATCTGATAATTAATTGATTGATGTGCTTAGGCTGTAATAATTATAAACAGCTATATGGATATAGGTAAAAAAGCATGGCAAAGTACAGTTCTCATTTGAGAAGGTGCATGTTTTATGGAATGTGTTTATGTTGAAATATGAATGCATATAAACCGGGAACACTTTACTCTTGGTGATTAGAGCTGGATTGTAGTATTGCCTGCTCTGAGCATTTGAAAATCAAAAGTCACACCTCTAGACCATGCCACAGAATGATGAAACTCAGAAAACATTTTAGATGTTTAAAATTATGTATTGTCTTTAGGTTGCTAAACTGAGAGAATATTTGAAGCTAGTGCCTAAAACTGGAAACATGGAGTTAAGGTTTAAAAAGCACCACATTAGAAAACATCAGGTAAATCAGAATAACATTATGCACCTGGGCAGAAAGGTAAAAGGGCAAGCCCTCGCCCAAAGGGCATGGCATAGAAGAAACCTGAGAGCAAGGCTTAACACTATTACAGTGTCACTACTCATAGGTGTAACAAGATCGAAGGCTGGCAGGCTGCTCACAGCCTAAAGGATTGCAACATTCCCAGAGGATGGGCAGGAAAGAGATGAGTGAAATATATTGGTTGGGCAGCCCAAGAGGAGTTAATACTGATGCGTGGCCCTCCTTGAGATTCCCGGGAATGGTGTGACTGTTTTGGTGATGGTGTTATCAGTTGTTGATAAATTTAACGCTTCCTAAAGCCAACGTATCTTAAAAACTCTTGCCCTGCTAATCACATTTGACCTAGCTTCTGGAAGGACTAGAAGAGTGTTTGACCCTGATTGCACACTTCAGACTACCTCAAGTTTAACCTTGTTTTGAGAATGGCTGTACCTTGTGTGGACTAACCAGAACGTAGCAGTCATATTGCTTTATAATGTTTATGTGTATGTGTATTCATACACACTCATGTCTGTTAAACAAAGTCCTATATGCAGGTGGAAATCTGTAATGCAGAGGAAACATAAGGTACTTTGTATAGTCATCTAATATGACATGTTACATTTAGATCAGTTGAAAACCAAAACCAAATAACCAGGTTATTGTATGGAAATGTCAATGAGCTACTCTGCCTGTGGCTAGTTTGCTAGCATTTTTTCATTATGAAGTCATAACTACAAGCATCCATGAAACCGTAGATGTAACTTTTGATTATTCACATTATTTCAAAGATAAAAGACACTGATGCACAGAGCCAACACTTAGGCTCATATTTATAGCTCTAATAGAGGAGAACGTCAATCTCATAGCTCACAATTTAACACATAATACCAACATCTTAATGCAGTTAGTCTGAACCCAACCAAACTTCTTGAAATAGACAAGATCTCATGGTACGTGTTCCCCACACTTTTCTTCTTTCTTTTAACAAAAGTAAAAAGAAAACTGGAACCTGATCAAGAAAAGTTACAATTAAAAAAAACAATTAAATAAGCATTATTCTTGGAAAGAATGTCTCATTTTCTTCCTTCCTTTTGGCAGTTTCCTAGGCTGCTGTAGATTGAAGAAAATAGGAATAAGCATCTTTCGACCACAAACAGATGTGCTTGATAAAGAAAATGTCAGCAAAAATACTAAAGCAATGTGTCACAGCAGCTTTCTGACAGATAGAGGGAAAAGGTAAAAAATGTTCTATCATGTCCGACAAGGTGTTCTTTTTGAGATTTAAAGATCACTGTGCAACTTTAAACATGTTTGTCACTTTGGCTCTGACTGGAGCTATCTGGAGCTTCACAAGAACTTTATCAGCTCAGCATAGGGGGGAAGAAAGAAGCCCATTCCCATTTATCTCAGCCAGGTTCCCTTCAAAGCCAACAAATAAATTACAGTGTACATTTGATACAAATTGATTTCTTAACTCAAATAACAATGTTGTCCTCCCAGTCAGGCCATGTGTCACTCATTCGCGAGCCTGAGTGAAAGGCTCAATCTGTCTGCGTGACAGAAATAGGCCTGACGCATCTCGCCGAGGAATGCTAATAACCCCGGCCTGGCCCGGGCCTTTGTGGGCAAGCCGTGATAAGGAACATCAGCCCGTCCTGTCAAACGCGGCGAAGGCCTGATCAGTGTTTGTTCCAACAAGCTGCATGGGCCTCAGAGTCGCCATCCCATTTCATGTAGTAAATGAGAGGAAAATAAGATCCGGCTACTGCAGTTAAGATGCCGGTGACTGTGATGAAGCCAAAGTGAAAGGAAACCCCATTGAATATCTTGAGCTGATCTTATCAGCTGCTGGAGAAATGAGATATTGGCAGGGGCTGTTGAGTTTCTCACAGCTGAGCAGGTTAATAAGGTTGGGAGGCAGGCCACAAGCTAATTGGATTTGCCTTGGTTTGATAAACAGTGGCAGGCCTATTGCCAGAAAAACATACACAATGTGGCTTTTTTGCTTTGTTTCTCTTTAAGCCACATGGAAAAAAAAAGCTAAAAAAAAAAAAAGGCAGCTTTTTTTTTTTTTTTTTTTTAAGCTAAAGGTGTCTTCCTGAATTCCCAGATGAAGAGGCCAGCAAAGTCAAACTGTGAAACAGTAGTTGTTGGGTGTTCTGATTTTAATCAAACACCATTTAACCTGCCTGACCTCGCAAAGTCAGCTCGCATCAAAACAGCACAACTGTAAGGGCTAACTAGAAGCAGAAGGAAATAACAACCTATTGAAGCTTTCCGAAGGCTTAAAATATTCGAAAGGAGCCAATTTTGCAGCCTCATCCCCAGGCAGACACAGCCGGAACAAAATGGGGGCAACACCCATCGCTGCCGGTCAGGGTACCAGCACCTCTTCAGCCCTCTTGGTGAATTTGATTCCCTGATCCTTCAGTTCTTGCTGTGACCCTGCTCCTTTCTGTGCTGTCATTTGGCAGGATCTGGCCTGTAATTTGCAAGGAGTCGGGGCGCTCTTTGTTTTCAAGCTATAGAACTCTCCCCTGCTGCGGTGTTACCTGTGTGTCGCGGCACTATTTGGCTGTGAGCTTCCACCCACACTGCCCAGCAAAACCAGCGAGGCATACTGGCAAGCCAAGAAGACCTTTGCTGTGCTTGGAAATGTAACGCTTTGAAAAATTTTTAGCTGTGGAAGTTGTTTTCGAATGCCACCGCTAAAATCCTCTCGCTACATTTTGCTTCATGTGGTTTTGGTTGTATTTCCTCCACTAACTCTTCTAAATCTCAGAGCTTTATTTCCACTGGCAAGAACTTTGGATTGTCGTTGGCAGGGCTGGTGCAAAAAGATATCACCAAATGACAGTGGTGCTGCTTTACTCTTTGGTGCAGATACAATAACAGCACCAGAGCAAGGTGGTGGGGAATTCTCTCCATCTACAACAAAGCAAGAATAGTTCATTTTTTACTGTCTGTAAGTGCATTTCAAACAACTCCTATTCAATTTCACATATTTTTAATATGAGTGTGAGCACATAGGTACATTTTTCAATGTGTATGGTGCGCCATACTGTGACATCTGAACATCAGAATCTTGAATCGTGAACTTCTGTGACCTCATCTATAAAAATCGTCAATGGAACCAATAACTAGTGGGAAAATACATGCCATCCCAGTGGAAAGCTTCTAAGTATCTTATTTTTTTGTTTGTTTTTTTCATTTAGTTTTGTTTGCCTTCATAAAACGCAATCTCTCACCATCATATTCAGTGAGTCAGACATGATGAGGAGCTAGAAAGGCACGATGAGGGGACAGAAAGGAAACATTTCCAAGCTTATTCAATATTTTATTTTTCTTCACTCAGAATGTGGACTTGTTGTAATTTTTGAAAAAAAGGATTAATTTATCTGAGGAAATATTGTTTATCACTTCAGTAATGGTTCAGGGTCTTGGTTAAAAACCCCAACAAGCAGGTTCCATTCTCTTCTGCTCCATTCTGTTGAAAAATACTTGTATTATATATGGTTTTATTACTTACATTAATTTCTATTTCATTACTTTAAAACATATTTTACATTTACATAGCATCTTTTATCAGACTATCTCAGAATGCTATGTCAAAATGAATTATATTGCATGCTTCACTTTTGAGGTTAATACATGACTAGAGATTTTCTGGCCAACTCTTTCCTGTTTAAAATTATCAAGTTCTTGAAAGCAAAACTTTTAGGAACATACCAGATTTAACAAACATTTACTGTGCAGGTAGGATGAAACTTTAGCAAGTTCAAAAGCATACATTTATAGGGCAGTTTAGATTCCTCTCCTACATTGGCTACTCCCCCTTATCTCCTGGGACCTCTTTATTTGTTTGCCAAAACAGAGTATAATTTGGCTCCTGAAGCTGTCCCATTTGTTTAGAAGTAAGAACTAACTTTCTAGAAAACAATGACAGTCCTCACCTGAGAAGTAGGATGTTGCAGAATGTAAAGCTCCCTCTTCCATCTGCTAGCTGAATACTGAAGCACTGCCTTACTGAAGATGCATTTCCCTTTCATTCTCTGGTTCACAGAAAATTTAATTATTTATAGGAAGTGAAACAGTTTGAGCAGAACAGAAAGTATATTTTTTTTCCTCAACAAAATGCAGCTAAAAACTGGTCTCCCACATGTTTACCACATGTCATAACTGTTGGACTAGCGGCTTCTCTAGAGCAGAGAAGGTCCAGGCAGTTCAGAACTTACCACGTCCTTTGGCTCTGGAAGAAAAAAGTAAAAGAGAGGGAATGATTTCCCGGCAGGAGAGTTTCTCAGATCAAGATAATCAAAGAGATTTTTTTTTTTATTTTATTTTTTTTTTCAGTTTTGGGCCTGGAAACATTTAAGAGAAATTTTGTTTCATGGTAAATAAGAACAAAACCTGTAAATATTACTGTAAATGCAAAAATGAAACAAACCCCAATCCCTATATCATGATGGAAGTGAAACCATTCAGGAAAAATAAAGAAAAGAAAATAATTTCAACTAAACTTTGCTTAAATTAAGATTCAGGTTTGTTTTTAGAGAAAGAAAACTCTTTCCTCACTTTGAATATGTTTCTGGACACCATCCCACAATACAAAATTGGCTTTGTACTCACAATGACTTATGCATAATAGTTTCTTCCTTTCACATTTTGAGTGTTTTATTATTTTTGGATGCACATCAATACAGCATGTGGCACATGCATAAGGCAGGCTGGGGTAATGGAAGTACATTTTCTGCAGTATAAATACAGGCTAAAACTAAGCTGACAAAACCTCTTGTGCAAAATCCAGGTCCACTACCAGTGAAATTAATAAAACATGCTCCTTTCAATAATAGTAGGATCCATCTTCAATGGTTTTCCAGTCTTACATAAAGCTTAAAATAATGTTTAAGTCAAAAATGCCTCACTCATCCTAAATTTACTGTAAGTTGCTTTTGGAATCATTAATTGGTCTAGTTTCCTGACATCCCAAAATAGCAATATACAGATGAATATGACATAATATCTTTCTAAAATCATGAAAGACAGCAAATGAAGTACATATGGACTACTGATTTTAAAACTGCCTCAAATCCAAGGTACATATTACATAGTAATGTGGCCAAGGAGTGATTTTATTAGCTTGCTTTATTTCAGAAATGAAATAAAGGAATAACTTGCTGACTAAATTTTTTTTATTGAGATTCAAAATTTATGATAAAATTTTACCTTTTATTCAATTTTAAAATATTTTAATAGACAACAGATAAATCAAAGCTAATAATAGTATCTCCAAAGACATCTCATAAAGACTAACATGTGCTTTTACCTTTAATCTCAGTAAGAAGCCCCTTGCCTTTAATGGAAGTATTCACAGTATATAAAATTGTACAGATGATCACATCTTTAAAAGATGAGAGCCTAAAGAAACACCTGGTAATTAGTACTGAGTGATACAGCATGAATAGAGCTCATAACGGGGCACTGAGGTTTTCTTGGAACATCATTGTGCTACTATTTTTGGAAGGAAACAGATGCATCCAGAACTTGGAAAAAAGTAACTGCCTCAAAGCACAGGCAAGCTATTAATAATTAGCAGGTACCGTGGAAGAGTCTGACTCAAGAACAGTTTCCCCTCACATGTGGCAAAGTTTCTATGGTATTTGCTAAATTTCACATCTGGAAAACAAAGCAATAGAGACACAGAACAGAACCTGAAAATGTTAATCTTCAAGAATAACTATTACTAAAACGTCTGTGCAGGATTTCATGACCAATAAAGCGATGAGGCAACTCTACCTCTCCCCAAAGCGTAAGGCACTCCTCGTACTTGGTTATACACTCATTGAAAGGACAGCACACAGATTTGTATAAAAAGTCGGAAAGTAGATATGAATTTCAAAATACCCAAAGTGAGAGCAGCCAGTTCAACACCAGATTTTATACACAAGCAACAAATAACAGAAGAAGTGAAAGTAACTATCTTCCACCTCAAATAGAAAGCGTAAGACATTGAAATGGTTGTGTCAGGTCCAAACTAAAACCTTGATCCTATATCAAACTTTTTCAAGAGGTAGCTTTCAGCTAGTATTTATCAAGATTGAAACATCACTTTTCATATCATCCCCTAATATTTTTGTTTTCCCTAATTTGCATAATAATCTGTAATAAAGTTTTAAAACAAAAGTTCCTTGTTTCCTTATAGTTCACTTTTTTCATTCAAATAATAGCTTGAATGAACATTTACCATCAAAATAGTTTCTTGTGAGGTATAAAATGTATTAGGAATAAATATCATGAGGTAATGAATAAAATACATTGCAAGTGTAATTTGCCACCCAAAATCCTTTTTTTCATCCATGTCAACAAATAGGCCAGAGAGAGTTGATAGATTCCAGCCCCTCAATAACAGAAGATCCACAGCCAGACCATTATACATAAATTAATATAGTTATTTCAATATTGTTTTATCAGTATTCCATAGGAAATTAAGGCTATATCAATGTGGTTTTTTTTTTTTTTTATTTAAATCATTTCTAATTTAGGACAAATAAAGGAAATGACATGATTCTGAGAATCTCAATTTTGCGTTCCCAAGACACTGTAAATGGTGAACCTGAAGATTAACCATTTCGTTGTTTGAGAATCAGATATTCCAAGCAATGTCATAAACATAGCTAAAAAAATTATACCCTTAAAGACCTTTTAGTTTTGAAAAATGTGGTCTTCAGATTCTAGTATAAAGGTTTAATATTACATTACTGTGTTTTATGCTGACTCATGCACATTCCTTTTTCCATTGATCACATCACTTCATTGACTTATACTGTTCTATGATGAGCTAATACAACCAGATTTTCTCCTTCCAAGTGGTTTCCAACTGATAGCTCCCCATTTTACAGTGTAAACCTCTGTTATTCCGGCTCTGAGTGTCTCAAAGGTGATTTCTACTTTAGAAAGTACAACTGCACAGTGGGAGTGGATCTGCATCACAAAGACTAGGTGCTCAGACCCCACTGTCTACACAAGACGTGTTGGAGGATTTAGTGCTAGTTTGATCCGATGGAGTGAGCACTAGTAGCTGATGTATGACAGATATTATCCTGGAGCTCAGGGTTCAGTTTAATTTTACCTAAAAGAAATGTAGTTTATGGCTCCATAATGAAAATAAATGAATAACTATCAAGGCTCCATCTACGTTATATGTCTACATTAGTAAATAGTGTGCACTAGTAGGGGTGGATCTGTAGAGTGCAAGAGCTGGTACTAAATACTTGATGTCTATACATTTTGGGGTAGGTGGGTTTTGTTTTTTTTTAAACTTTGATGTAGATTAGTCTGGTATAGTGAACCCGTTTATGGCTAAAGAGTATTAGGTGTATTTCCTGATACTCCAGGAAACATCTTTCAGCTGTTCTCTGAGACACTCCTGTTGTGTCCTGTGAGCTGAACCCCAGCTCAGTAAGTGGGGAATATCAGGAAACTGACTTCACAAGCTCCCTGCTGCCCTGAAATAGAATGCTAATGCAGACACATTCTAGTTCTTTCTATACTATATTAATTACTTTTTTCTATTGATAGATTCACCATATGCTATGTCAGAAGAATTTTCATCTTCGCAGTCTAACTTTTAGCAGTGACTTCACTAATGAAAACAATCATCTTTGTGCCAGACCACTATTTCCCTGTCCAGGACAGTCTGGGTTACCTGTTAGCCTGTTCATTGCTCATTTTAGGATTTAGTTATCATCTCTATCATCTTAATTAATAAATTCCTATTTAGCATTATATCAGATTTTCTCTATGATTTTTCATTAATAAATTTCTGTCAAGAAGAATGTCTGAGCTTTACTTGCACGCTAGTTAAATGAGTTCTATCACATTTTTCTAATGTAGAAAGAAAATTATTTCACCAGTGAAAGAAAAATTAGTCTGGAACAACGTGTTTTCTCTTAATATATTTTTCCTTTTCTCCAATTTTTTATTTACCTCCATACATTTCCTTCAAACTGTGTTCTGATACTTTCTACATTGTTTAGGTCAAGCTGATAGACCAATTGGCTTTTCTTTTCCCTTATTCTTAAATATCTAAAAATATATATAAAACATTCACTATCCTATATTTATATGTTCCTGCTGCCAATTTGATATACTTAGAACTGTACTTGACCCCTTGTTTCGTATGCAATTTTTGTTTTTTTTTTTCCATAATCCTGAGTGGGAGATTATCAGGTCCTTGTGACTTAAACATATATAATCTTTGAGTTTTCCTTAGCCTCAGATGTGGAATTTTAATTTCCATACCTCCGTCCCCTTTATTGCCCCTACTGAAAATCATAGTGATATATGCATTTAAGACTTTTAATGCCTACCTCATTCTTACTGCATAGAAGCCTTAGTTTTCTTATGGTGTGTCCAAGAAACTTTTCTAACTTTAATTTTCTTTTCAAGACCAAAACAAATTCTACTATTCTAATTCTCTTCTCTCTTCCCCTCTCCTCAGCATCTCAATTATAGTTTTTTTCATTGAGTAATATTTTTTTCTGACATTTCTAGACCTATTGGCTCATTCAAGTCTCCTTTCTGAGTTGTATCTGTAGTTTGAAATAATTTCTACAAAAAATTCCCTATCTTGAACTGAAGCTCCAGATATTTTTGCACATTTGTCTTTAGAGAAAATTGAAATCTCTTCCTTGCTCAGCCTCTAAGTAGTCACGCAATTTGAGTTCATGAACGAGTTTCCTGATTTCTCATTTCACCCTTCTAAAATTATAAGCCTTAGTTATGAAACTTTCTTACTTTTACTTTCTTTTTGAATAAGTTTAATAATATTGTAATAATATATTACCAAATGGCCATTTGTACAATTAAGTCTCTTGTTACAGTGATATTAATGGCAAAGGAGATTAATGTCTCAATTCAATAACTCTCCTATGTGGAAATTTCACATTCAGAAATGTCTGCGCCCTATTTGTGTTAATAGCATTTGTTTTACAAAGCGTATTTGGAGGTTGAAAGACTTCTGCAATAAGTAAAAACCATCCAGAAAGAGTTTCTGTTAGTAATTGTCACTAATGACATTGCAAAGATTTCTATCCGAATCCAAATAAAATCCCAAGCTTCTATACCAGACCTTTCACAGCCCTCAACAAAGCTTAATTTTCCAGATTCACTCAAAGTGAGTTTGACTCAATCACAGAATCATTGAATAATTGAGGTTAGATGGAATCTCGGGAGGTCATCTAACCTCCTGCTAAAAAGAGGTACCCTCTCCCCAATTTGATATAATCTTCCAAATTTGTAAGCAAGTACTCCATTATCTCCTCCAGATCACTGGTAAAGAGGTGAAAGAGGACATGTCCCACAACAGACTCTTGTGATATCCTACGCGTTACCAGCATCCAGGTAGACTACAATGCACTAGACACTACTTTTTGAGCTTTACCATGCAATCATTTTGGTTTTTTTTTTTCAACCGGGTAGTTGTCTACCAACCCAGACTCTTAGGTCACAACTTGTATATAAGAACATTGTGGGATACAGTATCAAAAGCTTTGTTAAAGTCGACGTGAATGACACCCAGTGTTCTTGTTCACAAATCAGGTATTTTATCATAGGAGTCAGTCAGGCTAATCAGACATGGTTTATCCTTGGTAAATCTATGATGACTATTCCCAGTCATCTTTCTCTCCTTTCTATGACCAGAAATGTGTTCCAAAAAGACTTTCTCCATGATCTTCCAGCTGTAGTTTTGACCTATCTTCTCCTTTTTTTATATCTTTTGTTTATTTTCAGCTTGCTGTGTTAAATTCTTCTGTTGATTACCAGTGGACTTAAATTGAAACATGAGAGATTCCAACTGGATATAAGGAAAAATTTTTTCATTGTAAGGCTAGCCAAACAGGGGAACACAGAGGATGTGCAATCTGCAGCCTTGGAGATGCAGCTGGATGCAGTCCTGAACAAGCTGGTCTGATCTCACTGCTGACTCTGCTGACCCTCCTGTTGAGCAGGAAGTTGGACTAGATTACCTCTTGAGATCCCTTCCAACTTCAATTATTCTCTAATTTTGTGGTTCTGTGGTCATGCCAATGCATATTTAAAGCATGTACACAGGATCTAAGCCGAGGACCCTCAAGAGCCAATAGTCAGTTCTGGGACTACAAATAATCCCATAAAAGTAGAGATGCTCTGTTATATAGTCAGCTTCCATGTCCTATGTAGAAAAAACCCAACACTCTAGACATTTATTCCACACACTTTCACAGTGACAGTTTGACATCCTCTATCAATCATCATTAGGCCACTTATTATCAACTTTTTCATTTTCCTGACTACTGCTGTCATCAGTAGTATTCTTATTTTTTTTCCGACCATCATTCTATCCTTTGGTGGCCTGTAACAACAGTGGTATTTCAGATATTAGATTTGTCTTGGTGTGGTCCAAATTCGTTGATAGAAATAGAAATTATTTTGCCTTATATTCTGTCCTAAGCCTTAATTTAAATAGATAGAAGATTCAATCTCTATTCAGAGATCCTCATCCCAAGTACTGCAGTCTACTTCAGCCAGATAAGTTGCTTTTCCAGGAATGCATCTCAGAGATTTCTAAAACTTTCCATAAAGTATTGTTTATTAAAAGCAATTCTTAACCTTTATTAAGTTTTCAGAGATCACGTGATATGCCATTTGTTTAAGAATCTCCTCAAATTTGGCACAGCCTTTCTTGAACTGTGATGTCTGCGGTGCTGCTTGACCCATCAATCAGAAGATTTTTGTTTGCTTTCATCAGGATTGCTCTTAGACATAGTTACAAAGCTTTGCTTCAGGCAGACAGCATAGAAGTCTGCTCTTTAGTTTTTATCAATTAACCTATTGCTTGCCTTTAACAAGGGGACAAACCTGTCTCTTTTTTCCAGTGGCATGAATCTCCAGCCCTTTCTGAGATATACCTCTTTCTGTGTACCAAGTCCATAATCTTTATGGATTGAGCTAATGATAGTAATTTTTATTCAGTCGCTCTTTTTCAACTTTTACTAATGTGCTTACAAAAGAGGTAATGGAAAACTCAGGACGAGAGCTGGTAGCAATTCAGTACTAACTTTACTAATCTGTTTGTGAATAAAGAGCAAATATGTGTTTTCCACATAACTCCAGCCCTATCCAAAAGGATATCAACTGACTAAACAGGCCAGTTTTACCATTACATCATTAACACAAACTTTCATTAGACATTTTCCTTTGAGAAAGTCAGTATTTCCAAAAGGATTGAAAGCTGCTTTTGTCCACTAACATCAATTAATTAATTAGTATAGCTAGAAGATTCATATTATAGTTTTAAAAGAGGTTCACTGATGCATGTAATTTGAAATGAGAAAAACACATCAACTAAATTCAGTGCATACTTAACCACAAATATTGCAAATTAATATGAGAAAACAGTAAGATTTAAGTGAAAAATAATGTCATATCTTTCTTCAGCTAGTCATTTTTCACAGTTTTCAGCACTTCACCTCAAATTTCCATGTGATATGGTCAAAAAACACCAGCTTGCTAAAATATTTCTAAATTTCAATCCAGATATTTTAGGGTGATAAAATACCTGCTGTATTAGTTGTCCTCCACAGGCTCTAGAAATCCAACAATTCAGCCTAAAATACTTCAAGAAGTTAAAAGATCACAGGTTAAAAATGTTCCAGAAATATTTGGAAGCCTGTCTTGAGTGACACAAGTCTTGATTTAACACAAGTTCAAAACATTAAAACTCAGTCTTCCAAAGTAAAAGATGGATGAACCTCAGGAAATACACATTTTTGGTTCAATTACACATGCAAAATTTCAGTTGCTCCAAAAGTCCCTTCGTATTCCTTGGCTGTGGTTCTCCAGCTGATCCAAATCATTCTAGATAATGTATAATTGTAATGTTGGAGGTGCAGGAGTCCCAGGTTCTTAGAGTTGAAGCCTATTGATGAACAAAAAATAAATTCAGAATCAGAATCAGAATCAGAATCAGAATCAGAATCGTAGTGGTTGGAAGGGACCTCAGAGATCATCGAGTCCAACCAACAGTAAAAAAAAAAAAAAAACAAACAAAAAAAAACCCACCACAAACAAAACCACCACCCACCACCTGAACACACAACAACAACAACCAAACCAAAAACCATCACCCACCCACACAGCACCCCACCACAAACCAGTAATCTTGGACACTAGAGCATGCCCTGAAGAACCATGTCTACACGTTTCTTAAATACCTCCAGGGATGGTGACTCCACCACCTCCCTGGGCAGCCCATTCCAATGCCTGATAACCCTTTCAGTAAAGAAATGTTTCCTAATATCCAACCTGAACTTCCCCTGGCGCAACTTGAAGCCATTACCCCTTGTCCTATCATCTGTGACTTGGGAGAAGAGACCGACCCCCGTCTCTCTACAGCCTCCTTTCAGGTACTTGTACAGAACAATAAGGTCTCCCCTCAGTCTCCTCTTCCCCAGACTGAACAACCCCAGCTCCCTCAGCCTCTCCTCGTAAGACTTGTGCTCCAGACCCCTCACCAGCTTCGTTGCCCTTCTCTGGACCCGCTCCAGCACCTCAATGTCCCTCTTGTGGTAGGGGGCCCAAAACTGGACACAGTACTCGAGGTGGGGTCTCACCAGTGCCGAGTACAGGGGGACGATCACCTCTCGGTCCCTACTTGCCACACTGTTCTTGATACAGGCCAGGATGCTGTTGGCCTTCTTAGCCACCTGGGCACACTGCCGGCTCATGTTCAGCCGACAGTCGACCAACACCCCCAGGTCCTTTTCTGCCAGGCAGCTCTCCAGCCACTCTGCCCCCAGCCTATAGTGCTGCCTGGGGTTGTTGTGACCGAAGTGCAGGACCTGGCACTTGGCCTTGTTAAACCTCATCCCGTTGGCCTCGGCCCATCGATCCAGCCTGTCGAGATCTCTCTGCAGAGCCTCTCTACCCTCCAGCAGATCAACACTGCCACCCAGCTTGGTGTCGTCTGCGAACTTACTGAGGGTGCACTCGATCCCCTCGTCCAGATCATTGATAAAGATGTTGAAGAGAATTGGCCCCAGTACCGAGCCCTGCGGGACACCACTCGTGACTGGACGCCAGCTGGATTTAACTCCATTCACCACCACTCTCTGGTGGTATCTTCCTTCTCTTCAATTCATGTTAATTTTGGAGGAAAAGCATCAAACTACAGAAGCAAAGTATTTTTTATTTTAATATAATAAATATTGTAGGGCATTCCCATAATGCTAGGTTAATACAGTTCAATTGATAGTTCAAGACACATGGTCAAATTTGCATACAAAATGCAACACCTCACATATCTTTCAGAGCTACACCATATAAATAGCACTAAGTTTCTGTTTGATTCCAAAGCTGCACTGGTATTTGAGATTCTGGGTTGAAGCAGGAACATGATTTGGAAGTGGATTTCCTGAATTTTTTCTACTAATCACCTCTCAAGTCAGGTTTCTTTTGGGCTAATTTTGAGATGGGCAAACTAGATTTTTTGAGAAAACAAAATCAGAAGTTTCACTCCAAAATCACTCCAGATGTTTGTCATAACATTTTATTTATTTAATTAAATTCAGAACCAATGTGTGGGCTGCTGCACCTGGAGATCCACATTATACACTTACAGTTGCCCCTTCAAAAAGCTGTAAACTGTATTTTTGGCAGAGACTAAATTTGTTGAAAAACAACCCAGTTGAAATCAGGTGTGAGGTACAGGAGCCTCAACACCAATTCCTTTACTCTATTGATGCACTTTTTTTGCACCAAGTTACTTGCTACAAGCAGACTTGTAGAATGTCTAGTTTGCAGCAGACTATCATTCTAAAACAGTTCTAATATTTTAGTGACAACGTCTTATGTATCTTGACAAGCATTGACCTGAGATATTCCCAAATGACGTAAAAGTGTGTCCACATTTCTTTAAAATGTTCGAGGAAATTTCAGGTTGCGAAATTCATAGTAATTTATTGGATATTCAGCAAAAGGCTTTTTGCTGTGATAATAGAACCCGAGCTTATCCCTCCCTCATAATTTTTCTGGTGGTAGTAAAATTTTCTTTTGCTTCCATGACTTTTTCCTTCAGACCTCTTCAAAAGGCTGTGTGGTAGTAGTTCCAAAATCAAGTAGGTTCTTGCAGTCTTTGATACCATTCAGAAAAAAAGAAGGAAACTCACCTAACTATCCAGGTACATATGTTAGCAAAAAGAAAATTCTAGCATCATTGAGAAAAGCAGGGGAATGAGGCATGAGATGAACATGCTAAAACAGATATCTTCCTTTGCAAGTCACTGAGCTTTGCTAATTCATTGGAGTCAGGTAAATATTTAGGCACTTACTTGCCTTCTCATTCATATTGGTTTTTAGGGCTGTAATACAGTGACAAGCCTCATCGCTCTTGGTATGGTCTCATCCTATACAGCATTCCTAATCTGAAATAAGAGGCAAGATCATAGTGAGAAGTTGTAATGTGGCCTCCAGCTAGCTCTATACCAATCAGATATCATGTCTCAACACAGAATGACAGAGGCTGTGATTTCTGCAGCTTATAGAACAGCTTCTGTAGTTCAATAATCTGTGGCAGTTGTGGATGTTCCTGTATAATCACAATTTCATTTTCTAAGGTATTATGGTTCAAATGGAGTAAATCACTGTCTTTCCCTCATCTGACTCCATTTCTAAACACTGAAGTTGTCATGGAAGCCTGGAAAATAAGAACAGCATGTTCTATTCGCAATGCCTAACTTTAAGAATCCAACAATAATCTCCTTAATTGTGTAATTCCAACAATAACTGATACTGTGATGTTCTCCTGAGTTTTCATGCAGCCTGAAATGATTGCTTGTGAAGAAGCTTAAACTGCTTTAATTCGTGCAGATTTGCATATTTTGATTAACCATTTCTCAAAAAGTATGTCCATGTTTCTTGCAAATACATCTTACACCTGTTCTAGTACCCTATTCCTTCAGATACTCTCCTGCTACATATGTTACTGTTAACCTAAAAACCTTACCATGGATGCCTGCTTTCAAACAGCATCATCTGTGAAATGAGAATCTTCATTCATGTCATGAAGGAGAAAAAATTTAACCTGTTATGGTGAGAAATTAAGTCATTTAATACCAGCAGGAGGAAAAGGAAAATGTATTCCCTGTATTCATCGTACAAAGGCAACTAGAAAAAGGCATTATCTGTAGGAATGTTTGATAACACAATTCCAATCAAATTTGTCAGCATTAATAAAGTGAACTCCACACATTTTGTGAAAGTGAAGAACTTTGGCATTGTTACAAGAAAAAACTGGGGGGTAAAAAGGTATAATTCAGCCTACAATGCTAATTTCTCAAGTGTGAAATGCATTTAGGATAGACACTCCACTATATTTTTACCCTTGGAAAAGAAACCACAGAGCATATTTACAAATGAGGAGTAAAAGTGTAAAATCCTATTTCTTAGAGTGTGCAGGGACACCATGAATAGGCAAAATAATGAATAAATTTTTTTCTGTGTTTTTTTTTATTTTTCCTTTTCCTTTTTTTCTGTTACCTGGATATTTGACATATTCTTCTTTAATACACTGATGTGATCTTTATGGATAATCAGTTATCCAGTTCAACTGCCTGTGACCCAAACTAGTAACCTGTGGAAAACATTCACTACCAGCTTACACATTCATTAGCTATTATCAATCAGTACAGTTTTACTTTTTAGCTGGAGTTATGAAAAATGCATGAAGGCAGAAAAGAACTCTGGTTTGTGGTATTTGTTGTGAAGCCCAGAAGCAGCAGCAACCCGCAACCTATCATGCATAAAAGCAGAAATAACATTTATGAGCCCAGTCATGTAAAGCTTGAGTAGTCAGATTCATGAAATTCACCAAGATTTGGATTAAATTTAAACCATTCTATACAGCCCTACTTTTGATTAGAGCTCTCCGTGCAGTGAAAAAAACTCCCATTTGAATGGAACTTATATTTTTAAGAAGTTTGAATGTGCTAGATTTTAAATTGAGCTCCAAGCTTGATCTCGAAATGTACAGTGGGTCTATTTACATCCAGTGTTAAAGGGGCGGGGGGGGGGGAACACAACACGATGGACGGACAAAAGAGCACTCCATGCTTTTAGGATTTTAGCTATGGATCAAAATTTATAAATATAAGGATCAAAACATGACTGACTTTTACTGACTCCATTTATGAAATTATGAAGCTTGAAGTACCCAAATGAAGCATGTAAGCTAAACAATGGAAACTCTATGACAGCCATTATTTTTACTTTTGAAGAAACAACAACAACAACAAAATCTTTCCTCCTACCACTTCGCTTTGCTTCTCATTAAAAACAAATTGCACTGTACTTCAAAAATATTCCAGGCATTTACCTTTTCACTTTTCATTTGTGGTTCATAAAATGTAGCATAGATTTAGCAATGTTGGGGAATAAAAAGCATTTTGTAGATCAAATTTGCATCACAAACTAGTAGCATTTCATGCTTTATGTTTAAATTCTGTATAAGTATCAGCCACTGTGGCTTTCACGTATTTTCAGTAGATGCAGAAAAAATCACTGAGGCTTAGAATTTATTTTAATATCTAAATAAATTCTCAGCTCATCATTCAGATGACTTGTGGACTGCAAATAAAGTCATACAATGCATGAAGATGAAGAGATTAAATCACACATCTGGACTCCTGCAATGTATAAATATAAATACATACATACACATACACACACACACTCCCCAATACATACGCTAAGGTTCAAATGCAGATGCTTTGATCCAAGCCTATCCTTTGGCTGTGTTTCAGACTAGATAAGAATAGCTTGATTTCTCTTCCCCAGATCTGCAAGCTTAAATCTCTAATTTTTAGGGAGAAAAAAACGTGCATTCTCATGAATCTATTTCAAGAAGGAAGTTCTGGCAAGGTTCTGTCATTTGGGGCCAAAATCTTGCAAAATAGATTGCAAGATTTTAGTATTACAGAGACTAGTTTTACAGTTTGCAAGTCCACTTGCATAACATAAGTTTGCTTTTTGCAGGGTCAGGGCCTAGCTGGGATACTTACAGCCTGATGAGGACAGCTTAAAAAACCCAAAGGTATTATTAAGTGTTTAACCGTAATTCTAAAATCTATTTCTTTCACAGTATAAATTTGTATATAATAATCTTATTTTTATTATTAAAACATATTAAGAACTTGTATACATTATTATTATAATTAAATGTCTGAAAAAGCACTCTTTTAAAAGAACACTATTACTGTTTACTTTTTAAAACAAAGTGTTTCAAAATATATGCTTAGTCCTTTTCATATCTTTGTGATTACCCATTTAACTGAATTTCACTGAATTTTTTTAGAGTTGGAAGGGACCATATAGATCATCTAGTCCAACTCCCCTGCCGAGGCAGGATTGCCCAGAGAATGCTACTCAGGACTGCATCCAGGTGGGTCTTGAAAATCTCCAAAGAAGGGGACTCCACAACCTCCCTGGGCAGCCTGTTCCAGGGCTCTGTCACCCTCACCGTGAAGAAATTCTTTCTCATATTTGAGTGGAACCTCCTATGTTCCAGCTTGTGCCCGTTGCCCCTCGTCCTCTCACTGGGAACCACTGAAAAGAGTCTGGCTCCCTCCTCCTTCAACCCACCCTTCAGATACATATAGGCATTAATAAGGTCTCCCCTCAGCCTTCTCTTCTCCAGACTAAAGAGTCCCAGCTCTCTTAGCCTTTCTTCATAAGGGAGATGCTCCAATCCTTGAATCATCTTTGTTGCCCTTCGCTGGACTCTTTCCAGTAGTTCCCTATCCCTCTTGAATTGGGGAGCCCAGAACTGGATGCAATACTCCAGTTGTGGCCTCACCAGTGCAGAGTAGAGGGGGAGAATGACTTCCCTTGACCTACTAGCCACACTCTTCCCTATGCAGCCCAGGATTCCGTTGGCCTTCCTGGCCACAAGAGCACATTGCTTGCTCATTGTCATTTTGCTGTCTACCAGGACCCCCAGATCTTTCTCTTCGGAGCTTGGCTCCAGCAGGTCCACACCTAACCTGTATTGGTGCCTGACATTCTTCTTGCTCAGGTGCAGGACCTTACACTTTTCCCTGTTGAACCTCATGAGGTTCTTCCTTGCCTAGCTCTCCAGCCTGTCCAGGTCTCGCTGGATGGCAGCACGGCCCTCCGGGGTGTCAGCCACCCCACCCAACTTGGTATCATCAGCAAACTTGCTGAGGATACACTCTGTCCCCTCATCCAGGTCACTAATGAACATGTTGAACAGGACTGGACCAAGTATTGACCCCTGGGGGACACCACTGGTTACAGGCCTCCAGCTTGAACCTGTTCCATTAACCATTACCCTTTGGGTCCTGTCACATAGCCAGTTCTCAATCCACCTCACTGTCCCCTCATCCAGCCCACACTTCCTTAGTTTTCCAATGAAGATGTTATGGGAGACAGTGTCAAAAGCCTTGCTGAAGTCAAGGTAGATGACATCTGCTGCCCTCCCCTCATCCAGCCAACCAGTTATGGCATCATAGAAAGCTATCAGATTGGTCAAGCTGTCAAGACGTTAGAATACATCATGAAGACCAATTTGAGATTGAGTGACCTAGCAGGAATTCTGCAAAATACTAAACAAAAAACCCCTCCAAACTGAAATTATTTTAAAATAGAAGTCTATCAAATATCTTTGCTGACATTTGTAAACTTGTGTATTAATTTTCTATTTTTCAGGAGTATCACCTTTTAAGAAATTCTAATATATTAAATACTTGTATGGAACCTATCTAATAATCAGTAGGGGCTACAGAAACAGCTTTTTAAAGGAAATTTCTGTTATAATTTTGAAAAGCTCAATTACTTTGTAACTGTTTTTACAGTTACAAAGCAGGATTCCTTCTTCATAATGAAACTTAGATCACCCTGAGAGATACCAACATAAAATTGAATGCTGAATTCAATACTCAGAATTTTCTGCAGGGTGACCAATAAACAAATTTATTTGCTTGCTGTGTTCATCTTGGCTTTCAAAAATGCCTAAAAGACTAACTTGTGTTAATTTTCTTTTAGTACTAGATTTTCCTGAATCTTCACCCAATATTTTCTACTTAGGACATTAATCCACAGTCTTTTACCCAGACTTTAGGACTTTGCCGTGGGATTCCCAAGAAAATCTTCATGATACTATTTTAGTTTAGAATTTAGAAACACGTGTGATAAGCAGTTTAGCTAACAGTTGTATCATATACCTTTTCTCTAGGACATGGTCCTCCTCTCAAATCAAGGCTTTGCAAAACCTTGAGGAGGTCCTCCAAGCTGGAGGCCTGTAACCAGTGGTGTCCCCCAGGGACACCCCCAGGGTGTTTTCTCAGTGCTTTTTACTTTTACTGAAGATAGAATGATGAAGAGTATAGCAATATTGTGTAAGTACCAGCACTGAATGAAGACAAAGAAACCCAGTGAATTCTGATAACCACAGGATCTGGTATGTGATTCCTGTCCTGGGAAATATTTTATAACAACATTCTCCTGAAACTATCATAATTACATCTGCTTTCTTTCTAAGATTTGGGGTTTTTGGGGGGTGAGTTGAGCCTAGAACAGTGTTTTAGTCATCATTTGAACAGATCTTTGGTAAGTGCAACATATATCCACACTAAATTTTGCCAGTGTAGGAGCTTGTGAGGAAGAAGTTATGGAATTCCAGGCTTTGCTGGCTGAAGTAACTAGTAGGAGTTCATAGCAGCACAAGGGGTCATAAGCAACAAGATGAGAGAGATTTAAAGTGCTAATAGTAGCAGAAGTGTTTGGACATAGGAGAATGTGCATGAAATAAAGGACAAAGCAGAAGTTGCACAGGGAGTCCTAGAAAATGTGAGTGTGCAAGGTTGAATGGGGATCAGGGACCAAGCAGGAAAAAAATTGGCATAAGGAAGAGGAAGGGGCACAGGGACAGAGGCAGGAACAGATCTGCTTATCAAAAGGGGGAAAAGATTAGGAAAATGAAATCAGAAGAGAAAGACTCTGGAGTGGCATGGGATGGTCTGAAGCTGGAGACCTACCTCCCCTTCTAGCTACTAAAGCTGGAGCAAATTTTTACCTAGGTTCATTGTAGATACCAGACTCCCTCCTCCAAGTTTTAAAAAAATTCTTACCCTTCCTCTGTGGATTCCCATTAGAAACAACAGTCACATTAAACACCATGTTCTTAATCACACCTGTACTCAATTAGAATGGCAACTTTGGTGTTAATTTAATTAGATTACATTATAATGATTATGAAAATGCTGTCAGCAGGCTGATTTAAGAGAAGCTGAAGAGAAAAGGACATTAGTGAAAAAAGTAGATATAGATAATTGATTTCAAAAAAATCTTGTCAGGTTAGTTCTACTGATCTTTAATAAATGGTACGCTGAAATGACAAACTCCAGACATCTTCCACTTCAGCAATGACATTGATTTTGGACAACCAAAATGTAGCTGCCCAATTCCCTCCTGGAGCTACCCTTGACCCCCTCTGAAAAACCCGCGATGTATCTATTTAAATAGTTATGCAAAGGAAAGACAAATGATGTATGGGACAGCACAAGGGTGGAGACACACTTGAAAATACTGCTAAGTGGTGTTTTATTTTAATAGCAAATAATAATAATAACAAAATGCAAGTTTAATATCAAGTAATAACGGCAAAAACTGCAGCAATCTTCCAGTGTGATCTTAACTGGCAGCTTTGCTATCGAGACGGGAAGGAGAATGTGAGACTATAATAAATTACATGAATCAAAGTGTGATGGTTTTCACCAGCTAATATTTCTGTGAAGAAATGTTTAACCCCTTCAGTGCTGATTCTCCATGGATTTATTGTATTATAAGCATTCAGGAGAAATCATTCCAGGGTTGTAACTGTCAGCTAAGAAAATGTGTTTCTTCTAAGTGTCCCTTCAAGGGACAAAATAGATTATGCCCAGGTATAAAGCAAAAAATAAGGTTGCTAGATAGCAGAGAACAAAGAGGTAAATGGGTGGAAATATCTTAAAGGCAATGAGATCTGCACCTCATAGACAGGACTGTGAGCCCAAAGCACAAACACTAGGAAATCGTGGAGTTCCATCATGAAGACTATACACTCTAAAACTCCCTGTTTCCAGGTAAACTCTACCTATATATCAAGGTCAATGGGATTCATTCTGTTTGGGGATCCTCTTGAAATGAGTTAACATAATATAATGCCAGCTATGTTAGCATTCTGCCCTAAATTCCACAAAACCAGGATAGGACAAAACATGCTTGAGCCCTAGGCTTTGGATTTTAACCACACAGCAGGGAGATGAATTAAGCAGTTGCTACATTTCCCTGTTTTTTTCATCCTTCTGCCAGAGATTTCCATCCTTACACCAATAAATTTCTGATTAAAATGCATTGCTTTTGAGTCCCCTTATTTTTTTGTTTTGCTTTTTTTAGTCTGTCTGGGTGAAAAAAAAAACCACTAGAAAACAAAACCAAACCAAAGTAACCTGAATTTGGCAGTGGTTACTTTAATACCCCAGACTTCAAACCTCCATCTCAGAGGGCTGTTGGTAGTTCAGTCATTACTCCTGTAGACCTGGGCATCCTTTTGGAGAAGGCAAGGCTGAGCAGCTGCCACAATCCCTCATGTCATCGGTCATGAATCAATACCTTCACTTGAATTTATTGTGTCTTCCCTGCTGGATCCTGCACTTTGTGGACCACTTCTTATACAGACTTAAGGAAAAAAGAGAAGGGCAAATTATTGTAAAAGCTACTGACCTTCTACCTCTTAGTACAAAGAGAGATTTATGCATGGTAAAACACAATTTACTAAGGTAATATTAGAGGCACAAAATATTTCCACAAAAATATGACTGTATCTCCTGACATGATGGTTAAACTCTTTAACAAATTGTCCCGAGAACAGATTTCAGTAAAAAAGTATTGAACAGAATGACCTTAAAAATTTAGATAACTTATGTATATTGAATCAGTCCGTCTAAATGGGCACATATATGTATATGTGTATATATATATGTTCTATAAATGCATATCTTATAATTGCTTGTAAAGGTTTTCCACAAACTAACTGCAATTTTTATAACCTGATTATTTTGTAGATGAAATAAATTGTTGTTAACTGAACCATAAATAAATTTTTCATGAAAACAAATGTATCAAACCAGTCATTGAAATAGAAAACCACCAAAAAAAAAGCTGTCTGACAAAATAAAATGGCCCTTCCCTCCCTCCCTTCCTCCTTCCCTTCTTCCTTTCCTTCACGCATTTGAACAAATAAATTAAAAATGCCTGCCAAATTAACAAACAAAACAAAACAAAACAAAGAACAGGAATCCACCACTTTGTGTTATATGCGGAAATGGAATTGTCTTATTCAAGTAGCTACCTTAGATACTAACATGAGCAGCTTAAAAGAAAAATCATCATATGAGTTATTTAGAGAACAGTACCTGTGATATGCCCTCAGACCTTATTTTACTGGACAGAAGTAGCTATTTTTCTAGTACAAAGGTGGTAATCTTAATTCAACTCTACATATAAAAAGCACCAGAAATGAAACTGCTGTCATAGATAGAGTTAATATGACCACTCTAGCTGATTTCAGCCAAAGGAGGAATGAAGATTACATAAACATAGAACCAAACACTTAAAACAAGCCAACCATCTTAAATATTAACAAGAAGACTTCCACTAAGTTAAATATAAGAAAAGGCTTTTGCCAGAATAGACTAGAAGCAGTGCTATCAGTCCTGATGGCATTTGTGTCTCTATGTATTGCAGTTACATCTGTAGTTTGTAATATCCTGAAATCTGCGGTGAAGCAAGTAGGACTTTGATATTCCTGTTTCATAATTACTACTTTTGTAAAAGTGAAAATAGCAGAAAGTCTGCAGATGTCAATACATTCTGCCCAGGCTTTACTTATTTAGAGTATTTGGCCTACAAATCTGTACCTCCACCCTAGAGAAAAGGAACAACCACATGCCTTGGGCAAAGTCTCCCTTCAGTGTGGTAATGATGTTTAGCGGATTTCTGTATTTGTGTCCCTTCGTGTATTTGTAGTGTGTTATATACTTAGTACAGTATCATGAAGTGTTTGGTTTACTGCCGGATCAGAACAGATTTCATGCAGCAAACGGTTTCCAAACCTTCCCCTATTTTGTGGCCTCCCTTAAAAATCCACAACTGTTTTTGAAAACTAACTCACCAGATGTGCCATTCTAATGAGAAATTGGAATACATGTCTTTTTTTGTTCTTTTCACTTTTCCTCTCTTTACAAGCACCAAAAATTCATGTAAACAGCTGTTTCATTGCTGGAAAAGGACAATGAGGAAGCAAAATAGACTTAAAAAGGTTATTTTTCTGTAAGCCGCAGTCCTTCTTTGTATTTACAGACAGAAAAAGGCGGCTGCATTCTGTCCCAGCCTGAATTCATAAACCTAACTTCATAGTCTTCTGAAGAATTTATGAATCATGGTTAATAATCAGCTTTAGGCCCTTCTGAGGGAAGAATAACATTTTTAAGCTACAAAGGTCCACTAAATAGCCCATGGGAAATGACCCTGCATCCCATTAAATATAAAACTCACTACTGTAGGACTCGATGTCAGAGGTAAAACATTTCAGTCTCTGCTCCCTTCAAGTGTCAGAAAGCTTCTTCTGCCTAAATGCTTTATTAAGGTTGAAGAAGCATACCAGATTTCTGCTTCTCAGGGAAAACTGTTTTCTTCTTGAAGAAGGTTTTTTCCCTTTTACTTTGGGGGAAAAAAACCCCAAACCCTTTATTTTCTCTATTCCCTTATATTCATTATTGTCCACCTTTTTTTAAAGCTTTTATCTTTCTTTTATCTATTTCATATGCCTGTGGCAAACACCATAGTTGTCTTCTTTCTATTCCAGGAATCAGCTACAGTGTATGCTTTATCTTAGTTAGACCAGGCTGCTATTTTCCTATTTAAATGGAAGATATGGATTGAAAGTTAGATGTGAAGGTCAGGGGAATGTTTCTTAGTTTATTGTGATTTAGGTCTTTGTGGGCCACTTTTTGCTTGATGAAAAGCATAATCACAAGCATATTATTTGGAAATAAAGTGAAATTCACATTTTGTTTAATGATCTATTTAAGGTGGCCGGGCATAAGTGGTCGCAGATTTGTTTTGCTGTCTCCTCAATTACAATGGTGATATCGAACACAATTTCAACAGGAAAAAGTCATTTACAAGCACTTCTTCATGTTAGTCCAATCATTTTTTTTAGGGAACATACATATAATGTATGTGAAACTGAAAAAAGACAAATAGAACAGATAGAGCTGCAGCTGTTAATTTCCACTGTGTGATTTAAGAAGTAATAGCAACAAATGATGATAGTCTTACTGATGCTAGAATGAATATCTTGTGTTTCTCTACTTATAAAGGGGAAAATTTTACCAAATTATCTTCTGATGCAACTACTCTGACTTCAGTCAACTTCCCATGGCCTACAAGACCTTTGTTATAAAAATTCTTGGCATACCTGATAGCTATTCAGAAGGTCCTTAGACTTTATACATTTGACAGAATATATGTAGCGCCCAAGAAGATATGATTATAAAAAAGAGCAGTGGTAGCAAGCTACTACCAGTAACAAAAGCCATAATTTATAATATCAATATGAAACAGTTACCTTCAACCACTTGAGGTTTGACAAAGAATTTTCATCATGAGGAAAGAAAAACAGAATGATAAAAGAGAAATACAAATATTACAAAGTCTGGAAAATAAACTCATTCTGATACCATTATCTGAAAAATCTAAAAGAAGAAAACTCTCTGGAAAGTAATAAGGGTGGGAGAGTCTTCAGCAAATTAGACATGATCGTACAGTGTGTTAGCTACAAAAAATAACAAAACAATTTTCAACTGCCCACACAGATATTTCATTTCTGAAAGCAGAGAGGAGTAATAAATAGCTATCCTTTTACAGCTGCAATGCAGTCTTACTTGGAATATTGCTTGTATTTCTGGGTATGAAGTTGTAAGAAAAATGCTAAAAATTTCCAGGAACTTTGAAGAAAGAAAAAGGAAAAAATCACTACCAAAAGTCATTAAGGAAATAATACTAGCAGAAGAGAGAAAAAAAGCCCAGTAGAACTTAAGCTGAAAAAGAGCTAAGTACCATTTTCTGACCTGTCAAGGAACCATTTATGCAGCAAAAAGGAAGCTCAGCTGTCTTATGACGATAATGAATGTTTGTCTTCCACCACAGAAGGCAGGGTCTGTCTGCTCTGGGGATGTGTATGTTTCTGAGAATCCTATGAATCTTACAAAATATGCAAACAGAAATGCTTATTACTACATCATTCCTCTACCTCCATCAGCTCTATATGCTATTTTTTTGACACAAAAGTGAACTTCAATTGTTTTTGAATGGCTTGTTGGCTTCACTCAAATGAATGGTTCACCTATTTTTCCAGTCTGCAGGAGCAATGCATTATTTTAAAAAAGCCCGGGTGCCAGAAGTTTGGGGAATAAACCCAATCCCTGTTTTTTTTCTGTTCTATTTGTGTGTCTCATATTACCAATTTTTTTGCATCAAAGTTACAGAATAGATTGCCAGAGAGTGTCACACTCAAAATCTTGACAAAAGGAGCATGTAAACCCAGGTATTTACTGTTAGAATAATATTTAAAAAACTAAAATAAAATGAAAATAAAGTCTAATGGAATATTATTAGTCTAGTTGCAATGATGCTAACATTTATAGTTCCAAATATATTACAGCCAAAATGATATATATACAAACTTTAAAGTATTTCCGCCTTTCCTTGGCGTTATGCTCGCCCTCTGCTCCTCTGAGTCCCTAAGGCCAATGGCTAAAATTTTGGGGAGGGAAGGTGTTACAGCAAGTCATCAGCAACCCTACTCCTTTGCCAGGAGCAGTATGGTGGTGATGTTGATGGTGTCTTTCTCCTGACAGGATCTGCTTAGAGCAACTTTGTTTACTAACCTGCTCTATATCTTGCTCTTGTTCTGAAAGTCCAGGTTACATCCAAATTTTTTATGTACATGTTTTACATACATTGGATACTTGTTCTTTGCTTGCTTTGTTATGACTAAACCAGGTTTCACTCAGCTGCCCTGTTGACATTCCTGTGATGACTAATAATTTGCCATAGGTTAGTCACTTATAGCCCTGAAGTCTCCAGTGTCACCCTCTCCTCCCTGTTTTTTCAGGATGTCTGCTATCATCCCATGTCTTTACTGTCTATGCTGCATTTTATCCCATAATAATGGATCCTTTATTCCACATGAGTAACTATCTGTTATTATTGTGTATTAATTATAAAGTGTATAGAAGAAAACCAACTGTGCGAAGCTAAGCAAAAGCCAAAACAAAGCAGGTAACAGTTACATCATCATTAAATGAGCTAAAGCTATTGCAAGCTAAAACCAAATGTCCAGGCAGGCTAAGACAAGTCCAGGCAAAGCCTGACAGGTGCTGAGGTCTAAAAGAAGCCTGTGGGTTACGTACATTTAAGTTATGAGTGTTCTTAGCCTTCTGTGTCATGTACAAAATGGTTGAATCCTACCTCATTGTTCCTTATGCCTTTCCTGTACAGAAGACAACCTCAAAAATGCATCGTGTACTCTGCAGGACAGGGCAGAAGTGTCATTAAAACTTTATGGAAACAGACACTATGATTTCATGTGTAAAACTCTAAATGCTTTCCTGGTGCCATATATATTTCATTATAAAACTATTAACGACATAGCTAATTATCGCAAAACACATAGTTAGTGCATGAAAAAGAATCTATGCATAGCCTTAAAACGGAAATGGAAATAAAGCGCATTTTATAACTAGTATTTAGCTTCTTTGATTAAAGCCAAGCTGTTCTTCAGTTTCTGTGTCCACGCAGTTCTATTTGGCCCAAGTAGGAATGCAGAAGTGTGCAGAACAGACTTGCCAGGACTCTGATAAAATATGTACTTGCTCGTTCAATTCCTGGACTGCTGATTCAATGTCTTTGGAAACTCCTTCCGGCAGAAAGCATCTTACTAAACATATTTAAATGTATCTTGTGTATACAGATGGGTCCAGTGTATCCAACAACAACAGAAAAATAAAGCCATCTACTGAGAATCGGTCACGTAACTTGAACGTGAATACTTAGTTGTTATTCATTGCTTTACATCTGTAGATCTCAGAGTGCTTTTGCAAAATATTATCCACATTTCTCACTGTGGAAACTGAATCACAAAACGATAAACAAGTCATGCAGTGTCAACACACTTAGAGATTTGGTAAAGTTTTTGGGACAAGCACCAGGGTTTACACTCTGCTATGAGAACCCAGTAAGGCAAAAACCATTACAAAAGTTTCTGTGATTGTTTCTCTGATACTGATAAATGAAACAACAATGATGTTTTATTTCATCCAGGAAAATACCTTAACCTGTTGGCCATGCTGTCTTTGGTTGGTGGCACTCCTGCAGATTTCTTCTTCCCAATCCCCATAAGTACATCAAGCATAGAAAGTTTAGGAAGAAAACTGGAAAAGAAAACCCACAACTAGCAAAACCATAAAATATAATTTTAAGCATGTGTCCTGACTTGAGAGACACAGGACTAACTTTTCTTCTAATGCTGGGGAAAATTGCACTTTTAGAAGACTCTAGTGTCTGAATTTGTGAAAATATTTACTTTATAGCCAGCCAGGCTCTGTGGGATTCAAGGTTTTAGTGTTTTTGAGCCTTGCCAGGTGCAGGGACAAGGAGGAGCAAGGCCTGGGCATTTGACCCAGGCTGGCCAACAGGATTATTTCATACCATGAACGTCACATCCAATATAAATTAGAAAAGTTTGCTGCGTAGCTGGCTCTCTCCATGATGGCGGCGGGTCCAGACAACTCCTTGCCCTGGTGCCAGAACCCTGAGGCCTCCCTTCCTCCTGAAGCCATTGCGCTCCCAGTGTCTGACATTTGCTGTCCACTGCTGAGAGTGCACAGCTTCCTACTGTGAGAATTGGCTGAGTATAATTCCTATATTATCTTATATAAGTATCTGGATTAATACTGGTTCTTTAGTATTATTGTTAATTATTTAGTCTTAGTCTATTAAATCTATTTATATTTCAACCCTTGTGTTTCTTTGTGTTCCCCAATTCCCCTTTCCGGGTGGGGAGGGGTCATCACGCGATAGAATAATTGTCTAATGACAATAGATTGTTATGGGTTCTCTCAAACCATGACAGCATGTCCATAGCTAAAGCATTTTTAAGAAAGACTCATGAGTCCTTTCCTATGTCAGAATAAGTTTTGCAAGCACTTCTATGTGTAAGGTCATAATATTTTACACTTTATTCCCAAACACTCTGAAGTGAACAGAAAGACTCTCAAGTTTCCTACAGGTGAAGAAGAGGTGAAAGATTTTTCTTTGACCTATAAAAGCAGCTCCTCAGCAGACACACAGGTTGCTTGCTTAGACAAAAAGCTTGAACACAATTCTAAGAATAAAATAAAGCCACTGGAAAGAAAAAAATCTTTTCTTCATAGAAGGTTATTTATAGATCTCACCTGGGATTAGCCAAGAATTTCTTTCACATGTGAATCAAATGAAAGAAGAATGGCAAGTAATTAAAATATGATATATTACATAGAAAGACAGAAGTTTAGAGGCACATCTGCAGCCTACCTATGTGAAAAACATGGAGAAAACTGACACAAAAATGCCTGTAAATGTGAACCCAGCAAGTAACCACATGTTACTACTGCAAAAACATAATTTACATTCAACATCTGGATTTTGTCAACTGTCTTCAAAATAAAAAAGAATAATAATATAAAGTGGTGGAGCGCAGTCTGGTGCTACAATTCCATATCTCATTTTGCATAACTTCTCTTAGGCGTTCCAAGAGAATGCTCTTCATTGCAATCCTAACAATGTCGGTGCAATTAATTATGCAAATAAAACTCTTCCTACAGGAGTGCACCTTGTTGAAAAATCAGCATATTTTTAAACTTATCCAGTGATTTCATATAAAGAATGAAAATTTCTGGACATACAGAAAGAATTCTTTCTGAGAAGAGACTAAATGACTACTAAGACTGCTTGATTTAGGGCTCTTTGCAGTGACTGAAATGATCATGTCCCAGTTAGAGGAAAAGTTTTGGATATAGGTAAAACAATAATGGTATGCTGTACCACCAGTTTATTTGCTCTCTGACAGCTTTCACATTTATATACACAATGACTACACAGCACGTGACTGGACTGCCCTAGTCAAGAGCATTGGAATCCGGCCTGCAAGTAGAGGCTACTTATACTCCTAAGAGAAGTTACAGAGTGGGAAGAGATTCTGTTTTGTCAGAGAATTAAGTAATGCAATATCACACAATGCCAAGCTATGTAAGCCCTGCAGCACAATGCCAACACAGAGATATAGATGCCTTTTTTTTTTTTTTTTAAAATCAAATTGCCATTCTGTGCTAGGACTTAGCCTAAAATTGGCATTTGGAAGCAGACCAAACAATAAGACAGCTCCAGAATCCAGGAAGTGGAAGAAAAAATGAATCTATAAATACTGTGTATGCAGTGGGTAGTTTGGCATATTTCATCATGAGACACACAGTTAAGAAAAGAGGGGTTTTTTTATCCCTTAGGTAATGATCCATAATTTCTGTACCCTATTTCTTTATTCTGTTTTTTCTTCACTGGTATATTCTCCAATACAAGAATGGGAAACCAAGCAAAAATGGTGTATACTGTTACTTTCCCTTCTTTATACCAGTAAAATTAAATAATAATATGCCCGTTTTGGCCATATTCCACCAAACTTTTGGCTTTTTCACAATGGCAAGATTTAAAGGATTTGGAAATCTTCTCTACAGTAGTTTAAGGATTCTGTCAAGATGAAAAAGACAGAAACTGGGTTTTGTGCCAAATAGACTATACACATTTTATACTTTTTAGATTAATCTGTACATAAAATATTTGTATGAGAATCTGTTTCAGTATAATGCTTTCCTTATGATTCTTTGACTTTACAGCAGCAAAACATCTAATTTGGGAAGAAAAGAAAAACTCATTAACTTGGTAAGAATTTCTTCATCAGAGTGTTTGCAGCTGTAATTGCAATTTTTTTTTTCACATTGCAAGTTAATGGTCGGACTCAGTCATCTTCTTTCATGATGTGTAATATCTTTTTATGTGGTTGACAGCACTGGCGTCAATGATAAAGATACTACACAGTACCTCCCAGAGAACTGTTTGTGCTTTCTAGGACACTTATGTCTAAACCAAAAGGTTAATTTTGTGGAGGTCTCTTGATCTTCTGACTCCAACAAAGCTCTTAGAGGTCTTGTTTTACCTCAGTCATCATTGCAAATGCAGATGGGGAAAACAAAGATTTTACAGACACAGCCTGTCCACAAGGTAGACAGAGGCATCCACAAAAATTTTTTGGTGGAGGCTCCCTTGAACTGGTACCAGATGGTCTCCGGCCAAATACGGAGTAATGAAAACAGAAGCCTACAATGGCCTTAGCACCAATTTCCAGGCTATGTAAAGGTGTATATATTCATATATAATAGTGAAAGAGAAGTATACAAAAGTTCATATACAATAGGCAGAATACATACACCCTTCGTCATGCACAAATCATGCAAAAATTACCTGTTCCATGAGAAAGTACCTATGTCCCGTGAGGGAAGAGAGGTTTCACCATTCAGGAGATTCATAAGTTTAATTTTCTTTTTATGGAGCAGAGCTCCACTCTTAGAGGTTCAAAATATATTATTGAGCCAGAGGAAGGGTGCATCTGTTTTATTTGCACTACTATTGACAGTTCACATCTGGATGTAGATATAGCGGTCTAATTATGACTGTACCAGTTGTGGATTTGTGATGGGTTGACCCTTGCTGAACACCAGGTGCCCATCAAAGCTGCTCTATCACTCTCCCTCCTCAGCTGGACAGGTGAGAGAAAATATAATTAAAAGCTTGTGGGTCAAGATAAGGACAGGAAGATCACTCAGCAATTACCGTCACAGGCAAAACAGACCCAATTTGGGAAAATTAATTTAATTTATTAACAACCAAATCAGAGTAGGGCAATGAGAAAACCAAATCTTAAAACACCTTTCCCCTGCCCCTCCCTTCTGCCCAAGCTCAATTTCACTCCCGATTTTCTCTACTTCCTCCCCCACAAGCAGAACTGGGGGACGAGGAATGGGAGTTGGGGTCACTTCATCACACTTTTGTCTCTGCCACACTTTCCTCCTCACACTCTTCCATTGCTCCAGCGTGGGGTCCCTCCCACGGGAGACAGTCTTCCTTGAACTTCTCCAAGGTGAGTCCTTCCTATGGACTGCAGTTCTCCACAAACTGCTCCAGCATGGATCCCTTCAATGGGCTGCAGTCCTTCAGGAACAGACTGCTCCAGTGTGGGTCTCCTTTTGGGTCATAAGTCCTGCCAGCAAACCTGCTCCAGCATGGGCTTCTCTCCCCATGAGTCCACAGGTCCTGCCAGGAGCCCACTCCAGTGCAGGCTTCCCATGGGGTCACAGCCTCCTTTAAGTGCATCCACCTGCTCTGGCTCTGGTGTGGGGTCCTCCACAGGCTGCAGGTGCATGTCTGCTCCACCGTGGACCTCTATGGGCTGCAGGGAGACAGCCTGCCTCACCATGGTGTTCTCCATGGGCTGCAGGAGAATCTCTGCTCTGGCACCCAGAGGACCTCCTCCCCCTCCATCTTAACTGACCTTGGTGTCTGCAGAGTTCTTGCTCTCACATATTCTCACTCCTCCCTCTGGCTGCTGTTGTGCAGCAACTTTTTCTCCTTCACAGCAGTGTTACCACCATCACTGATGGGCTCGGCCCTGGCCAGTGGTGGGTCCATCTGGGAGCTGGCTGATATTGGCTCTGTCGGACATAGGGGAAACTCCTAGCAGTTTCTCACAGAAACCACCCCTGTAGTCTCCCCTCCTACCAAAATCTTGCCATGCAAACCTGATACAGGGTTACAGAATTTTTTGCAAAGGAACACTTGTAGTATTTATAAGTGAGCATGATGGCATTTATTGTAAAATGATATTATTATACAAGAAAATGTTGATAAATAAATGTAACCATTGATTTAAATGTTTTCTATAGCATGAAAGGACACTTCAGTTGAGGAGATGTATTGAAAAACTATGGAGACCATGTTGTACATCATTGACAGAAACAGGACTGGCACTGTTCAGTTTAGCAGTGCCACGCCTGTATACTTCAGAAGGAAATGGCCATTGGTATTGTTTCATGCAAATTTACCAATATTTGTTTTTATAAAGAAAAGGAAGAAGGCCATAAATAAAAGACTATTATTAAGAACGACATGTAGTGGGACTGATCATAGTGTTTTTATTAGCACATATTTCAGAGATATCCCAAATTATCTTTTAGTTGGTTTCCTTATTAATTCAGCTAGAGAAGACACATCATTACAAGATTAAAATGGCATTAGTATTGCTGGGTGATATGAAGCTTACTGGAAACAATAGTTGTTGTGACAACAATCACTGAAAAAGAAAATTAAATACGTCTAAAAGTACTACTGATAAGGCTGTAGTCAGAATTTTCTTTTTAATCTACATTATAAGAAGTGGTTTTTTCTTTCATGTCGCTAAATCATATAAATATTAGACTAAATTGCACCAACATTAGTGCATTACTGCAGTGCTTCACTTACATTAAAGTAGGAAATATTTACTAATTTTCCAAATACGGTGTATCAGATGACTCTTGGAAATAGTTATCCACATGATTCATGAACAAGAATGTTGTTTCCAGCAGGTAAGAACAATACAGACAAAGAAATATTTTGCAATGCAAAATAAAAAGGATGAAAAAACCAAAGACTTCCATCAGACTGACTGTAAAATCATAAGACTGCAGAGTATGATATGCATTAAGCATAATTATATACAAATGCATACTTTGAAAATGAACATCAAAAATCTGTTTATATTGCAGTGAAATTAAGCACATGTCCCAATTAATATTAATAACTTCCTTGTTATATGAGTGTGTTTTCGTTTTAAGAGCATTTTATTGTGTAGTCTTTCCTACTGAGCTGGATTTGCAGTTACAGTTCTTACACTGAAACCACATGAGTAGACCACTGTTGCGGGCAAAAAAGCCTTCCTGGCTTGTCTGCCACCGCCACTTCCAAATGGGGTATTACAGAATCACATTTGTGGTCTTATACGAGGTCCTCTTACATGCACTGTTAAAGCTGATAGGCACCTGTACGATTTGAGGAATACATGCATCAGAAAATGGAAAAAAATAAGTCAGTGGGACAGTAAAACAGAAGTTGAAAGTACTGAGGAAAATGATGGAGGAAAGGTGTTTTATGATATAGAAAGCTTAGCATTAACAAGCCATTCACAAAGTAATTTCTTGTATTTATTAATTGGAATTATACATTTTAATAGCAAAAATAAACCTGTGGGACTACACTGCCATACCAACTGGGCAAAACTGACTGCCACCTACTGAGGGGAGATCAGAGAAGCACTAAATGCAACAAACACAATAGGAACATGAAAAGTCAGCTAATTCACAATAGACTGGCTAAAAAACAGGCAGGGATGCTGAGGCTGTGTTTTTACAAACACCAAATGATTCCTGGACAACTAATGATTCCTGGGCCAAACCATACAAGAAATCCCCAAGGAGAAATAATTCTTCTGGTCTTGAGTCAGTCCATAGGGAAGTGTCATAACATATCTGTGCCATAGTAGATACAACATACTTCTCAGCAGTTTGTGAGAATAACAAGAGCTGAACAATCCTCTACTGTCATGTGATATTTAAAAAAGGGAACAATATGAAAGTGAGAAAGCTACTTAAAAAGAAATTAAAAGGAGCAGCAAAAAAAAAAGAAGTCTTTACTGGAAGTTAGGGAATGATTTTGGAGCCTCATGTTAGAGGCACAACACAAATGCATACATTTTCAAAGAAGATTTTAGAAAGAACAAAAGAAAGTTAGCATGGGAAAACAGCAGAGATAGGAAGTCTATTAAAAATAAAAAGCCATCTTTCAAAATCCTGAAGTTCAATCTGAATAAAGAAACCAGAAAAGAACATGAACTTCTGTAGCTTAAATGTAAAAACACAGTAAGGCCAGACAAAAAACACCCCAGAAGCTAAAATCTTATCAAGAACAGGAAGTCTGTCAGACAGTCTAAAGGCCCAATAAACAGTCAAGGCATAAAATGGGTGCTTGGATGAGATGACAACATAGATGACAACATAGCAGAAGAACTAAATTACTATTTCAAATCTCTCTACATCGGGTAGGCATTTGAAGATTTTTTTTTTTTAAGCCAAAACGGTTTTTCACAGAGAACACAAAAGAGAATAAAAATATCAGATTTAAATGTCAGGAATACAGCTTATAGGACAACTTGACAAAATGAATGATTTTAGATCACCAAAGCCAAACAGATGCTTCCAAGAGCTCTGCTGAAATTCTAGGAAGAAATGGCTGAACTACAGACTGAAGTATATAACTTTGCTCTTAAAATTGCTTTACTACTGGAGGACCAGAAGGAGACTGCCTCTGGAGATCTAGGGCACCACAGATCAATAACCCTATACTCTGAATGAAACTGATAGAAAATATGACAAAGTCTGGGGCCTTTACAGAAACTCATAAGGAAAGTAAGCAGCCATGGTATAAGAATGGAGTCCAACCTGGATAAATAACTAGCTATAAATTAGGAGGCAGTGGAAAAAAAATGGTTATTTTTCACAGTGAAGTGACCAGTGGAGTTCTGAATAAACAGTCATGAAAAGAAAATGAATAACTATGTGACAAAGTTTGCTGACGATGCTGATTTATTTTGGATCTTAAAAAGAAGAGTTGACTGCAGAGAGTTGCAGAAGGACTACACAGTACTGAGGGGCTGGTTGATAAACTGGAAGATGTAATTTAATACAAAGAAAGATGAAGCAATGTGCATACCGAAAAATCACACCTAATTTTATGATGGGTTCTAAGACAACTATTGCCACTCAAGAATGAGATTATTGGTTATAATAGATAGTTTCACAAAATTATCACTTCAGTGTTCAGTAAAAGGAAAAAAATGAATGTTAGGAATTAATAGGTAAAGAATAGAAAACAAAGCAGAAAACGAAATTATGCTACTATATAAATCTCCAGTGCACCTGCACTTGAATGTTGTGTACGTCTGACCCTCCCATCCTGAAGGGGATAGGACAGCAAGTCAGGAAAATGTACAAAAAACCAGCAACAAATGATGGTAAAGTCTATTCAGAAGTGTGGAACAGTTTACAAGTGAGGAAATGCTAAATAAACTAGGATGGTTTGATCTAGACAGCAGAAAAGGAGGTACGATGGCATCTCTAATTTCAGAAGTGGTGCAGTGTGGGTATCATTTCCCCTTCAGTCCTAGGATTATATGCAATCAAAGAAAACCAGCAGGTGACAGGTTCAAATCAAGAAAATAAGGCTGATCTCATCACAGTATGTAAATTAGCTGTGGTAATACCCAATGTGAAAGGAAGTGGGACTCAACTGTTTGTTTGGATTCAAAAAACATTGGAAGAAGATATGGAAGAAAATGTCACTGGAGTTTGTAAGGAATGGAGATACCACCTCTACCTCCAAAAGTTTCCTAAGTATGCAACTGTTGGTGGGGGGTGAATGTTCAGGGGAATTTCACGATATACTTGTCATCTTCCTCCACTTTTTTCCAGGCATCTGCTTTTGCCTGCTGTCAGAGACCGGATACGGGACCAGACAGGCTTTTGGTCTGATCTAGCACAGCTGTTCATGTGTTCTTAGTGATAAAACACACTGTTCTTCGTTATGAAAAACAAAAATATTTGGGTTTTTTTTTCTGTTAAACTTTCCGTATAATAGTCAAGAGTGAATGCTAAACTTCTTTGCAAGTGAGCTTGAAAGCACTTCTCTTGATCATCATATACTGAATGTAAAAAAGCTCTGTAGTTTCTGTCTTGACTACACAGTGCTGCTATATATTGTTATATATAAGAGCTTAACAGTGTGTTCACTGTTGTGGAAATCTTTAAAACTTAGGAAGGGTTTCTAATGGGGTTCTAAAGGGTTTCTCTTTAATGTATTTGGAGATCTGTTTTGATGAACAGAGCGTATATTAAAAAAAAAAAAAAAAAAAAAGGTGAAAAGAAACAAGCCAGCTACCTTAGCAGTAGCTTTATATTTAACTTTGCAGAAGAGAGAAAAAGTTTTTTTACGTATTAACTCACTCATTCAGCTACATGAGGGTTAAACAAGGTCAGACTTCTACAGGTGCCAATTAGAAGTGAACAAGTTACCACATCATAATTAGTTACCACTTATCTGTTGAACCTTAATGTATGTGTGCTCCTGATCTGGAACAATTGTGATGCCAAATGGTTTCATTTAGGTCTGCCCATCTAGTTTGCAGTTCTGTGACAATATTTACATACAGGTCAGAAAATAGCTTTGTTTTATAGAATGCCTCAGAAAAGAGAAAAATTCTGCAATCAAAAAATACATATGTTTCTGACATTATTCCTCATTTTAGTAACTCATGCTTCCTTTTGTCCCTCGTGTTTGGTCAGATGACATTTTCCTGGTGCACTATGGTAGCTCCCTTATTTTTAAGGATAGGCAGAAGATAAAAATTCAACTCAGTGGTACTGTTGTAATGAGGGAAATGTTTCAAGGCAATAGAATTATCACTCATATGAAGCTCCTTGTATATAGAAGTCAACATTTTCGATTTTCAAATTAATTTTCAACAATTTTCCACTTGCATAAAAGATCTGCTTTTAAGTGATGTCATTAAGGATGATTGTATGCGTGAAAGAGGGAGCTGTAATAAGGACAGAATCTGTGATAATGGAGGACTTTAATTACATATTTACTGATTGGAAAACAGCTATGCAAGACCTAAAAGAGATAGTATGAACTATGATAGTATGTTAGTATAAGACTGGATACTACTGAGCTTGTTGAACTGCCTGTGTGGGAAGAAGCCATTCTGTTATAATTTCAGGGAATGAAATTTCACAGAAAATTTTTCATAACATTTTGAAAATATGTAAAAATAATTTGTATAACATGGGAAGTCTTGACAATTATTAAGGGTGGGTGGGTAATATTCTCCTGGAGAAGATTCTAGCTGCCTGTCATAGTCTGATGTTTCCTGGAAAACTTCTTGACTTCCAGATAACACCTTTAATGTCTTCACCAAGTATGCTCAGTAAAGCTAATGGCTTTCAGGTAATACCCTCCAGGCACTTGCAACATGGACAACAATGAAGTCCAGAAGTTTTTCTTTGCCACTGGATGAGAAAGTAACTCAGAAAACTGCACTAGAAGGAAATGATTTAAGCCTCTTGGTTGACCTGTAGTCTCCATCCTTCACCAGATCTCTTCTCAGACATAGGAAACATTACTGTCTATAGAAAACAAAAACATTTAAGATACTGGAAAGAAATATCAAATAGGAGTAAGCAAAGGAAAAGCTAAGAGTTTCAAGATGTTATCTGGAAATCAAGATTGCATTAAATAGCAGATTAGCATAAATGGTTACTCAAGCCATCCTTTCTACTAGCCACTGTCAATCACTGTAACCCCAGTTTATATTTGAGAGCAGGAGATGCTTTAGATTCTGTCATTAGGAATGTGAGGGCAAGAAGAATTGTTGCAGAGATAGAAGGGGTATAATCTCCAGAAAAGAAGGAGGAAGATAAACAACTGCAAGTTGTAGGGTAGGAATACTATCATGGCTTGCTGGAGTGTTTTAGACTTGGCATGAATTCTACCAAATTTTGCTTTGTGTTTTGCAGATTGCATGCACCCAACACAGCTTGAAAATGGCAATCATCTCACCATCGGGGATATATATTTCTAGGTTTGGTTTCTCATAACCTGTATTGAAATAAACCAGTGTGTTTTGGATGTTTCTGGATTGGCACATTCTTTTTGCTGTTAGAAAGTCTGATGTTGTGTGATATTTCCAAAGAGATTTTGTTTGGGTGTTCTCCAATGCAGGGATGAGCACTACTGATGAGCACTGGGAAATAATTTGAGAAATGGCTGCAGAGCCTGCAACTGAAATTCATCTCAGTTAAATCTAAACAAGGAGGAGGGTTACAGAGGTCAAGTGTAGTTATGTAGTATGTAAAGAGTAGAATGAGCAAATAATTGAAAGGCTTTTGAAAAATATATAAACAGTCTGGTAGAAAGACAGACTGAGGAAGGTTTATACAAATAAGCAGAAGAAAGTTAAAAGGATAATTAGAGGAGCAAAGAAATAATATTGAATGTCAAGTTGTATGGAATATTTCAATTAAGGGCTCTTCAACTCTATCTGTAAGAGAGACATAGGTTCAAAGGTTAAATTGTCCCATTAAAAACAATGATGGGGGATTGAAGACAAGGCACAAGGAAATGGCAATTTGTTAAATATTATTTAGCTTCTGTTATCACAGCTGAAGAAGATGATGGAAAACTGCTTGGGAGAAGAATTGTGTATCTTAAAAAGATAGGTCAGCTCCTAATAAGGTGCAGGTAAAATTGGAAGTAAATGAGTCATTTAGCTGCAAATATAGATTTCTCTGGTGCCACAGAGATAGGTGTAGGAGCCATAGAAAATACACTCTAACTGGCTATAAATTAGGGAGGTTCTAGCTTATCAACATTTTTTTTGGTATGTAACCTTTATGCCAGGTCTCATATAGCACTGGGGTAACACAAATACCTTTACAATCATTTTCTTCATTGCAGCTCATTGTGGGCTTCTATAAAGTGAAATAATAGGAATCGTCCAGGTTAGTGGCAGATTAATACACCAAGATATACTACCCGAATCCAGGGGATGGAATGTGCAATAGAAGAGCTAAAACAGTCCAAACCTGTACTGTAGAACTGTATGGCAATAAATGTTGGGAAAAGCTAAGAAGATTCTTACAAAATATACAGAAATATATTTCCTCAGATCAGATTCCAGCACTGCAATGAAATATTAAAGCTTTGAGCAGGAAAAGTATCACAGCATATAAATGAATAAACTAACCAGCCCAATTTATAAACTGTGAGTAAAATTCAAGTAGAGTATCATATTCAAAAGAATCGGAAATGTTCATATGGCATAAGTTTTAAAATAACACTACAGAACAAAAGCAGCATACACAGTATAATGAGATGAATTAGAATATGTTTACAACAGAGACAAATGGGAATAATATACAATGCACAGTGACTATAAAGACTTTAAATACAAGACAAGGTTTCTGTGATTAAATACTTCTTGAAAACAGAAGTTCAGCACCTTTTATTTCAAAAACTCCCTGATCACTAATCCCCTAAAAATGGATGGACATTCAAAAGCATCTCCTACTAAAATAGTGGGAATTGAGAATTTCTGGGAGTTTTGAATATCTGGCAATTTAAATCCACCATCTTTCTTAACCATTTTTTCCAGTGGAAAGTCAGACCTGTGGTGCCTTCCGCAGCTTTAATTCAGCATTTTCACTTTTTATTGCTTATAGGCAAGATTGGCTTGATCAACCTCTGCTCTATGACAGCTATTATGAGCTAAAACAGTTTTCTTTGGTGCATCCCATCTCTCCTTCATATCTTTTCACCAGTGGAATCTAAGAGCTAAACCACAAGAAGGAGGAGTCTTTAGGATGCAAAATGGAAAGTGGATGGCTAGAAAGCTGTCCAGAAACCAATCTTCCCCTAATTATAGGGGTCTAGACAGCTAAAATAGCAGATACAGCTGTGAATTGGAGAAATAGTAACAGTCTTTGTCATAGACACTATGGAAAAACTTTCCATTGGCCAGTTTAGGGCTTTTATGGTGAGCTCTAGTGGTTTCTGAAAATAAGAAGCTTTTTCATCATTTGATTTTTCTCTTTGTAAAAGATCACAAATGAGGGGAGAGCCATATTAAGAATCTCAAGCCTCATTCTTGACTAAACATCTTCACGTCTCACATGCAATACCAATAGATTTATTTCCACTTCAGTCCTCACAGACTATATATCCCTTATATATTCCCTTCCAGCTCTACAGCAAAATATACCTGCTTCATCACAGGATTTGATTATTGTGATTTCCTCTTTAAAAAGCTCTCATCAGGTTTGTCACATCACGTCTGAATATAAGAACTCAACTGCTTTGCTATTTTGATGAATTGGAAGTATATTATGCTATTCCTCTCTTTTGTACAGTAACTGCTTCTTAAACAGCTGATTTACTATAAAATACCACTATTTTTTAAAGCTCTTACTAATGTGGGCCCTGGCTTTGTTCTTGAACCTCATTTTGACAGGTATCTGTGCTGTGTGTATATCCTATTATTTAAATACCATACTGTCACCTCTTTGGAAGATAAATGGCTTTTGCATTGTTTGCTTCAAATTTAAGGTGGTTCTAAATTATGTCACAATGTATATTTTTATGTCTTTATGTTGTTTAAAATTACAAATGTCCCAATGGAATGAGAGGAAAGATATCAATAAATTGTTATTATTACCATCGTAGCAATCATGTTTGTTATTTCAGTACTTTGGATGCAAAGAGAAAACATAATCACCAATAACCTGTTATATTTATTACACCTATGCAAAAAGTTTCTGTATTTCAACAAAACTCTCAATATGAACAATATATACTAAAAGGTAAGACTTGAGGCTTAAATCAGATTAAAGCACAAATCTACTTTTATCATAAAAAGAGAGGGAAAAAAACCCTTGAATTATTTTCCTTTCTCTCGCTACATATCTCAAGACATTACTGCCAACCCATCAAATGAAAACTGCATCTTCTAGAAGCTAAAATTGCAAACACTACAAGTCATGTTGCAGTTGACATGAAAACAACCATTGCTGGCATATCTTGTATTTTTACAGCTGACTATTCTCTCCCTGACATTTTTAGTAAAGTTGAGCAATATCCAGATTCCAGCCTTGATACCAGTCGGCACAGCAACATTCATCTTAAGATGACATCTGTTGAGAATTTTTCAATAACTTAATGGTTATAAAGCATGTGAGGAGGGGGATAATAGAGGGATTATGACATAAAAATGCTAAAGCCCTTGTGGGGGAACTGCTGCACATAAAGTTTTGATTTGGTAATTCAAACTAATGCAGTTTGTAGTCCTCTAGAGAGAGGGCAATAATGGTGCACAATATGCTCTTAAACACTGATGCATAACACATTGTGCTAGAGCCAAAAGGCACTGTACAATATCATTATGGTGCAGAGAGAAGTAGCAACTTTGGGAGTTGTTTTCACAAAGATCTGAATGTACATGTAACAAACAATACTATTCGTCTCCTTTCTATGCTCCTTAATCTATTCATTTGGGTATCCTAGTAAAACATGGCATTTATTGTTAATATAGTAAAATGATAAAGCTAAGAGTACAAAGGTCAGTGTCATGAGGTACATATAGGCCTCATTAGTTTTTTTAACAGAAGATGGATTGAGCAAGATTGAAATTTAGGATTGTTTGTCTTTGAAATCCAATGAAAAAAGCAATGTAAGGATTTGAGCAAAGCTAGAAAACAGACAAAATTAAAGATCCCTCAATTTAAAATTGACCCAATTTTAGTATTACTAATATTTTATTGAGGATAAAAAGCATATGAAGAGAAATTCTTAAAATGGAATAGATAATTATATAATTTATAAAAATCTTGTACAACATACAAAGGATACATTTTTTTTTCTTTTGTCTATTTTATTATTGTTGCAATTTGTTTATTTAGTTTACATTGCAAGTACTGCTGGGTGTAATGTGGAACGTAACATTTAAATGAGAACACAATTTTTTGATTACCTCTCCAGGACTTCTGGTAGTGTGAATTTAAGGTGACAAAACTAATCCGTTTGAATGATAAATTGTCTGTACTAGGACAAAGCAAAATAAATAAATAAAAACTCTATTCTATTAACTGATTTTTGAGAAAATGTATGTATAGATGACTTTTCAGTTCATAGGGACCCTATCGAGTTTGGGCAACTCCATCATTCACTTTCTGTAAATATAGTGATACCATTTTGGATTTTCTAATCTAAGTCAAAAGTTTAAGAAAAAGGTCTTGTCATTTAAAATACTTTTTCTCCTGAGAAATCTTTTAAGATAAACAAGAACTTTTGTGACTTTGCATAAATGATGATTCCTCTATCTCCATTTTGCCGCCTGAAAATCAGTTTTCTGCTGCAAACTGGTCGATTCGTCTCGTCATACTTAATGGCTCCAACATGTGTAAAAATGACAACCAATTACATCCCAGTGTGCTTATCCAATTAGGTGGCACCAATCAGCCTCTCAGGGGCTTAACTCCCTCAACTATCTGTAAAGAAGTAGCCCAGAGAACGAGCTTGCCTAATTCTGAACTGCAAATATAAGTGGAAATCTGTATTAATGACCCAGTGGGGAAGCTGTAGGAAAAAAATGGAGAAAGAGATTCACACTCCTATGTGCAGGCATCTAGTGTCATTTCAAACAGTGAGGGTGAATTTCTTGGTTTTCTGCCACTGCTCCAGACAGCTGTGGCTTTGCTGTAAGTCCTTGGTCATAGCTGCCGTCCTTACACTGATGTGCCAGGCAAGTGAGGGCATGTAAAATGAGTTAGATGCTGCTGTTCTTCCCTCTTTCACTCATTGCAGGTCTGTGGGTCCTCTTCAGTAAGGGGAAAACCAGTCTGTCCTCAGCAAGGAATGAGGCCCTGAGGTCTTGCCTAATTTTGAGTGTAATGTCTAGTACTACAGCATTAGAGAGAAGCCAGTGGGTCTGCTCCAAGTAAAGCTTTGCACTTCACTGTGTTCTTCCAGGCCTCTGCTGTATGAGAAGCTGTTCCTCCTCCAGTGAGCTACACAGGTCTATGAAAAAGTACCCATGCCTCATGATGCTCAAGAGACTCATGCTTTGTGTACAGTGCTTTTTGTCAACAGAAAGCTTTGCAAAGGGGCTCAGATCTTCACAGAAAGAGTTATTTATGTGCTATGTCATTGAACTTAATTAAATTAATGTCTTTTTGGTCAAGTTGTTTGGTGGGAATTTTCTTTTTCAGCTAAGGTGTTTTTAAGTTTAATCCTGCCTCCAGGAACAGGAAGCTAGCAGGTAGTGGATCCCTAGAAATGGAGGTGTTGCTTAATAGAGTATTATCCAACAATACAGCAAACAGGGCTTTGGGGCTCCTAAAATCAGTGTTCTAAGGTAGCTGTGTGATACAAATTAGGGCTGATCTGGAATAACTTCAGTTTGGGTTCAAATGTGCTGGTTTGAATGTGTCCACGTAGCTTCTTCCCAGCAGGATCTATGTTGGATCAGGTACCTCCCATCATAAACAATGAGCTCGGTGATTGTGTGCTTACTTCTCATCTAGAGCAGAACAGTACTGGCACATTTGTCAGTGAAGCATAGATCTTTGTGATTTTGAAGCTGTGATGCTAGAGACATTTCTCAAAGGCACAGTTCCCTCTCTGCTATCTTGAAACCCCTGGAAAGGCATAGGAACATGGGGCATTGCAAACCTCTGAATGGTGGGCAATATTTCCTCACTCATGCCTGGTCCACAAGTGGCAAAGGTCAGGTTTCATCCCCACTGTTGCCTCTTGTTCACGAGGACAGAATGCCAGGCAATAACAACTGCACTCCTCCTCTAGGCCATAGTCCATTTACAGTGTACATGTAAACCAGAGGGTGGAGCTGCGAAAGTATATATGCTACCCCAATCATTCAGCAAGATAATGATATAGCCCCCCCAAAATAGCTTCCCTTTTATTAATTTTTCCCAGCCTGCAGGTTCTGGGAGTTCTATGTGATGTGATGTATGAAACACATATCATCTTTGAATATAAACTGTTGCCATACAAATTATGACATTTAAAAAAAATATTTTGTGACACACTCACCAATTAAAAGACCCAAAAGTCTGCTCCATGCTTAAAATATAATGGGGGAAATGACATGGAATATATGTAAATCTTTTTATGTTTTCTTTATATATAGTATCGTAATCCCTAGAATGAGAATCTGCTGCATTGTTCCATTGCCAAACTGATGTGTACAAATGAGGGCTCAGGGAATTGCTGCAGGCTTCCTGATGAACTGAGCCAACAAGCCACTGTGGACACAAGCCTGAGTTTTTGAATGAGGAAAGAAGAGGATTTACACATGCAAAGATATTTGTCTCTCTTCCTGTTTAGATTTCCAACAAGCAGCTCCTTCTTTCATTTACCAGTGATAATTGGAAATAAAATGCAAAAACTAAAATTACTTGCATGCCCCAAGTCTTCTCCATCTTTTCCAGCTATATAATTTGTCCTGGTTAAAGATGCTACTCTTTACAGTTGTCACTGACTGGTTAATTAATACAAAACTTGAAAATTCACTATTTTAACCATCTTTAAACACTTCTAAAAATACTTAAATGCAATTTTGCAGACAAATTAGTTGAGAAACTATCTATCTATCTATCAGTGCAACTTTCAGTTAAAATTTTGTACAAATAAATATATTCTATATGTTATTCTTTTCAAAGAATGTTTGATCTAATATCTTCTAAAGACGGAATCTTGTTTGATTTCCTCGTTGTTTAATACCTAAAAGAACAGTCTGAGAAAAATGAAAGATGTATTAGTTTGCTTAGCTACTTAGCATTAGAAGACCCAGTATTTTGCGAATTACAGAACAAGATTCAGTTTAAAGGATGAAATATTTTCTTTCACCAATTGCCTCCCTGCTTGAAAATACTAAGTGGCCTTAAAGTCCCAAGGAGTTTTAAGAATTTTAAATTAATATTAAATAATTTAAGCCTTTTTTATGGAAAAAGGAATAAATTCAGTATACCCACACATTCAAAACCCAGCTACTTAATGATTTTTATAACAGATCTTATATGGATTAGTGGTATATGATGACTTGAATTACACAGGAAACCAACAAAGAAAGAAAAATAGGACTGTCTTTCTCCTTGTGTCTGTGCATGGCCACCTCATGTGCTGGGATGTGAAGTATGTGGCTCTATGACATTTTACAACCCTTATCTTTGCTTGTGGATTTGGGTAGTATATATTTAGATGCTTGGATATCAGTGCAGAGGAGAAAACTTTCCTGAATACATTTCTATAACTGTTTGTATAAATAAGGCCATGGTATCTACAGATTTTGGGAAATAATTATTACATCTTAAGGCATAGAAGCCAGCAATAGCTAGGGAACTTTCAAGGTCATGGCTGCTGAAATAATTTCTTGTACACTATAAACAGTGTTTAGTTGCTTCTGAAAGAATAGGAGATAAAACATTTATTGCAGTTTTAAATTGCTTTCATGATGTTTTTTGAAATGAAGTTCTACCTATGCTCTAGACTCCTTCCAGTCAATCAGAATCCAGAATTCCTTTTCAGAAGTGCTTATTTTATTCTACAAGAAAGCCATATTCCCTGAGAAATTATTTGTTACCAGTAGTCGTGCTTTGCTAGTCCACTGTCTGAGGTGAATCCAAGATCAGTTATGGTTTGAACATAATTGTGAAGTGTACAAATAACTGTTTTTAAAGGCAGTATTCTTGCTGTAGTTTATAGTCAAGGGTTTATAACTGAGGTGGTATATTAAGGAAAGTTTGTAGTTAAAACTCTGCAATGGAAAATGTCCCCCAAGTCAGAAGGCAGGACCCACTCTATCAAGTTTATAATTAAGCAATAATCCCAAGAAACGCAGTCATTACCAGCATTTAATGACTACTTTGTTGGTTAACAGCTCAACGTGAAGTTGAGGATTGTTAACACTCTATCAAACTTCTTGTTAAGTGTGCTAAGTTTTTATTTAAACACACTTGGATCGCAGCTGGAAAGCTGTGGGGGGAATCAGGCGTTCCTGAGTGGCTAATGACCAATTTTTTTCCATCACTCAGAACACAGGGCACATTCCTTTATGTTTGTATAATAGCTGTTAACTACAGATGGCTGGTGCCACCAGATTTTGGTACTTTGTGTGACCTTAGCCATCTACTGTGTCTGTAGCCAGTTGATGTCCTTTTGCTGCTGAACTTCTGTGGAATAAGAGAAGTTTATCTTAGAGCCTTTTGGAGAATCCAGCCAACAAGTCATAATAATTACCATAGAAATCAATAGTAAGACAAAAAGTGTACCTTTCCAAAAGCTATGACAACCTCTGCTGAAGTCAAAAGGAGCTGCAGCGTATACCACTTCTGAAAATTATGGAAGTATCATACAACTTCCTTGAACTGTATGAATCATTTAACAATATTTTATCTGAAAAAGTTTCACCTTATCTCCTGTTGGCAGTAATCAAAAGTAAGTACAGTTTTAATCAGAATCAGATTTATTCTGATGGGCCAGAAAGGAAACTATTTTACCTTGTTGGGTGGGATGGCTGGAAATTAATTTTACCAGATCTATTGAGCTAATTCAGCCTAGGAACATTATCTGAAAAGCAAAGGTATACCTCTGAATTAACTGCAATTTTTCTTCTGAACTGCCTGCAACAAGAAGCCATTTTCCTTTGTTTCATGCAATAGCAGAGGTGCTTACAGTTTACAATAACTTCCCAGGCAGGTACCAGCAGAAACCTTAAATCAGTGGCATGGGTCGGACTTGCCGAAAAGCAACAAGGAGAGGGAGAGAGGGTAACAGAAGCAATGTCATGCATGGGTTTGTTGACTTTGTTGAAATACCCACAACAGTGGTGGAGTCAGACAAATTCCACCTAATCAACCCGATAACTTATTATCAAAAGGATCTATTTCTTTGTCACGTCTGTCAGGGTAATCCAGAATTCATTATCATATTAATGTCCTGACTGGGCTCCTCTGGACCTCTGAGTTTTGTTTGTTGAAGAGCTTCCTGGGGCGTTTGGAGAAACAAAGCGCGCTCTCTGGAACATGAGGCATTCAGATCAGCGTACAGATGGGCCCGGGCTCTTTGTTCCTCTCTGCCTGGGAGGCTGTTATGGGAAGCAGCCAACCTGCAGTCTGTCACAGTGAACATTGTCAAGTCATTGTGTACTTTTAATTGTTACTATGTACATGGAATCTGAAAGGTCGCTCTGGATATATAGTACAAGTGCACAGAGCCCTTTGCCAGACCAAACAGCTGTCCTGTGGTGTTCCCATATTCAGCTCCAGTCACCTTTCCCTCATTGAGGGATCCTTCTGACAGAGCAATTAAAACATACGATTTATTTACTAAACAGTCAATAAGTAAATCTTAGAAGTGCACTCTTTCACCACTTCACTGTTTCCCATGTGGCTGTCTTAACAGGTCCTTTTATATTTCAGCAATTATTTCTGCCCCAATGATATTACAGACCTGGCAAGATTAATTAAAGAGCCGACAGCAAAGTACAATAACAACCTCAAAACACAATCAAAGAGGTCAAACTATATACCAAATTCTGCTCTTAGACATTCCTAGATAAAATAAATCTCCCTAAGTTTGGCTGGCCTGTAAGAGATGACCTACATTCTTTTCTTTATTAAAGATATGTGAATATTTCTTTAGAAGACTTTGTGTAGTTTCTCATTTTTATCTGCAGTATAAAAGAATCAGTCTTAAAGGAAAACTTAATTGTATATGGTGTGAATAATCCTTGGCTGTAGAAGCACTACTCACCAGGGAGTCTACAAGCCATGTCCAGCCTAGATATGCTAATATTTATTTTCCCATCATGCACCTCAGCTTTTGTTTAGAAAAATATGAATGCTTGCTAACTACAGCTGAACACTAATATGATGGTATTTCTAAGTCTTTGCTAAGGAAATGCGGTTAAGCAATATTGTTATGTAAGTGAATTCAATAATTAATAAATACCTAAAAATTATTAGGTATAAGACAAAAACGAAAAGAGATTTCCAGTTTCTGCCCACTCTGTTTATCCCAGATGGGCAAAATATGAAGAAGCCATACAAAACGCATTGTGAGTCATTCTCATAAAGCAGTGCTGTATTAAAACTTAATCATGAATAATTTGCCTGCTGCATATATGTACAAAGTAATAAATATGTATATAATTTCATGTCTATACATGTGTGGAAGTGGGAAAAAATACTATGCTTAATGTCCTTAAAATAGAATTTCATATTAAAAAATCACAGATAATGAACACAGATAAACTTTAATCTAAAGTATTATATAGAGACATCTTCATGATTAACAGTACTATATGTAATTCTGAGGGCCTTGCACTGCTAAAAATGTACATCTAGTTGTATATAGATCTAGGTATTCTTTAATTTGGTACCGATTTCCAACTCTGTGTAGGTGGGATCCTTTTCTGCTTTCCTTTCCCTGTTTATTTGCTCTGCTGATTTTCCCTGTTCCTTATCCTTACACTTATCCTTATCTTTACCTTATCCTTTTTTTTTTTACCTTGCATAAAGAACACCAGAAAAACTGGTTTACAATTGTAGCAACATATGATAATGAAAATAACCTTCAGAATTTTCCAATACCCATTTCAGAAATCCATTTATGACAATGAGATATATTTTTATGATACTATTGTTGTTGGTTTTGTTATTAGTATTATTGTTATTGTCCAGTGCATCCTAATGATCCTGGTTATAGAAGTGAAAACAGTGAGACTTACACAATTAGATTTGTGAAATTTATTATGATGAAAGCCTTTCCAGCTAACATTACTAACATCCATTTAGCTAACTGCATTTCTCAGTCACTCTTTGTTTACAGAAATAGTTATATATATTCAGTGTTTGCTTAGGTATTAGTAACAACTCAGCTTCTTCTTTCTCCTGCACCTGTTGGATGAAGATCACTAGCAGACCACCTCAGCTTGCAAATCCTTTTCATTTCCCTGAAAAAGTCTGAATATCCTTGCTTTCCTGACTTAGGATTTAAACCAATTGTCCTGTGACTCACATCTCTGTGGGTAACTTACTAGTATCACAGAGAAAGAGTGAAAAAACATATAGAAGCTCCAACACTAACTGCTACAACAATAACCTGCCAAAATGGGGCTTAGACCTTAGTTTATAGTAATTCTTACTCCAGTTGCATAAAAAACTGTTTCTGAATAAGGAAAAAGTAGTGTACTCCTCAAACTGGGGTTGTGTTCGGGTACTCCAAAGAAATCTTTAAGTGGCCATAAACAAACCTATGGTGAGCTTTTGTTTAGAAGTTCTCAGTGTTGATCAAGAAACCTCTGCCAGCAAAGAAGTCCACAAAGTATAAGACAAAGCAGGCAGAGCAGAAAGACAGAGCAGAACACTATATAAGGGCTGAAAGAGTGGTTTTTAGTAATGCATTTCTACTGAATACACTTTTAACAGCTTTTCACCTGAACCTATTTGCTTTTTCACAAGAGAGATGGGGAGAGACGTTTGGCCAAGAGCAATTACACACATAATGAGAAACTATTCCATGTCATGAGCTGTTTTATTTCACTTTAGCCTTCCCCTGGAAAACTCCATGGGGGGAAAACTCCATGGGGTGAAAACTCACAGTGAGCAAATCCATGCTGAGGTTGATGAACCTAAGACTCAGTTAATATGACACCATATTCAGTGGAAACAAGACAATTCACTTCTGTGAAAAGTTTCTAATAAGCCTAAATGTTTTTTGTCATTTTTTGGAATATATTTAGTGGCATTTTCAAATCACCCATTTTTTTTTGAGAGGCTTGATAAAAGCCAATAATGAACACTTTTGCTTATGATAACTAAGATTATACCCAATACAATAGCCTGCTTATACCTTATCATAGGCTTAAATCCATGTTGGGACTGTTTTTCAGGATTTTTTGTATCGATGGCTTTTTTTTTATATTTAAGTAACTATACAAATAGTGAACACTATGAAACAGCTACCTGGAGGTCAACAGCAGTACTGCTGATTTTCTGTACTGTTTCACAGGCGGGTGTAGGTACAGAGGACGGGACCTGGAGTGCACTGCTGACCATGGGCTGCCCCTGTCCCCCCCACCCCTCCCCTCTGTCTGCCCCCAGTGGGTACTGGTGCTCACCTGGCCCTCCACCGAGCCAGTCTGAGGGGCAAAAAGGATGCCCCAAAAAAAAGAAGGAATAGTTTTCTGTCAGTTGCTCTACAGAGCCATCCCTCCAGGGAGTGGGATGAGCACCACTGCCAGGGCAGGAGGGGAGGCAGGGAAGAGGGAAGATCACTCTGTCTGGTGGCAGTTAGCTGTCAGATCAGATTAGGTGTATCATAAAACTGAGCATTATGGCACAGTTCCAACATAAACCCAAAGCCGCAGCACTTGAATGGGATGAGGAAGCTTATTTGTATGCTCCCGTGTTCGGGACGCGATTCCACCATGCAGTGGATTAGTGAACTGATTTATGTAAAAAGCAGCACAAAGTACATGAAAACCAAACGTACAAAAAGGGTGTTATTTTGAACACCTTGGTTTCTTGACTCATTTTGCACCTCTACCTGCACTATCAGCATGCTACAAGGGAAGAGACGATGGGATAGGGATGCCTTCAACCAGTGCTGCCACCCAAAATCCATTACTACAAAACTAAAGTCCAAGTCCATTTGGCCTTATAACCAAACAGTGGTTTTTCACTGATTAAGAATGTCAGTCATGCAACTGTGAGCATATTTCTGTGGTGATTATTGCATCTAGGAAGGTGAATTTACCTAAAATTATACTATACTTGAAAAACAATTAATGAAATGGGCTGAACATCTTAAAATGGAAATCACTTTTAAAATTATTTCAGTTGAGAAAAATTATTTGTATGAACACTGATGGACACTGAGTGAATTTTCTTAATTCACTGATTAAATGATAGTCACCTGTATGGATATACTGTAACTCAATAGCACAGGCACCATTTTATATTAATTTATGTGATCTGAAAGTCAATATTAGAAGTGATCTGATTGTGCAAGATATTTTAAAATATCATCCAAATAGTACCACTTTAAGATTCTGCATGATGTTAATTTTTCTTTTCTGATTCTCACTCTAATTTTAATAAATAAGGTCCCAAATTAATCTGAAATTAACCATTTCCCAAGTACATGAGAAGGTCATAGACATTGCATTTGTCTCAAAAATGGAAGAAGTATATCTTAAAACATATAAGGAATAATCAGGGAATATACTGGAATATGTTTGTAATGCTGATGCACACATGGAGCAGCAAAGAATTTAATGACCATTTTAGTGAGACACCAAAAACCACCACCAGCAAATAGCCCACCCCCAAAGATTTCATGTTTGGAACAGTGTCTAGAAATTCTGAAGGTGGTATTTCTTTAGCTTAAAAAATATATGGGCTTTTATTTTACAAAATATATGGGTAGTTCATGCTTAATCATTCCTCTTTGGAAGAGCACCCAGCCGGTCGTGCTAGCAGTGCTATCACTTCAGTTTTTCTCTCCTGTATGACAAATCTTCCTTTTCCCTTGTTTGTTCTTCTTCTAAATTAGTTAGATTTTTACCCCCTTTACAAATAATACGCCAAAAGTGGTCATTCCTCTGCTTTAGATTTTCAGCTTCCCACCTTGCTCCCTACAGACAGAGTTGGATATCCTTCTTCGCATGCATCTGCTTGGCACGGCATTGATGTTCTTCACACAGCAAGGGCAAGGAAGGACACTGGTGTTCCTGCCTGGAACCAGGAATGGAAAGACAGATACAAAATGAGATGAACAAGAACTTTTGGAGCAAATTTCCCTTTCAGTGAAGTGGAAGAGTAGAGGGAGCTCTGTATTTTGCAGTACAAAGGAAAGGCAAAGAACCCATTTCTCATTAGCTAAGAGTGAATGGCAAAGAGCAGACAATCTAAGGTATACTTTCCCCATTAAACATTTCCCATGTAGATATTGAGGAGAGATGGAAAATCCCCAACTTGTTAACAGTACACTAAACAGCTCTGAAACTATGTTCCTAATTTTTCCCAACCCTTTTGTCAAATTAGCCTTTCAAATTTTTGTTTTATAAGAGTTTAGAATACAGTATATTATAAATTAGGAGTGGGGCCATTATGTAGTCAGCATACAGCTGATTGTATTTTTATTTTAGACCATGTTTTAGATCCACAGTGGTAAAATAATAATATATACATATACAAATTCTTTACTGTGAGGGTGGTGAGACACTAGAACAGGTTGCCTGGAGAAGTTATGGATGCCCCATCCCTTGAGGTGTTCAAGGCCAGGCTGGATGGGGCTTTGAGCAATCTGGTCTAGTGGGAGGTGTTCCTGCCCATGGCAGGGGAGTTGGAGCTCGATGATCTTTAAGGTCCCTTCCAACCCGAACCATTCCATGATTCTATGATTCTAATTAAAAATTAACAATCGGAATTAATAATCAGTGCATAAAAGCTAAGACCAATACATGGTATAGAAATACATTAATCAAATGTTCATCAATTACAGCAAGCTACATTTAAGAGGCATGTTCTGAACAAGTACAAAGATTCTGATATTCAAAACAGTTTGTGTTGAATATCATTGAATCATATTACTTTACAAATATTTCTTACTAGGATTGCAGAGCTAAAATGTATCATTGTGACCCCTTTCCAGAAGACATTCTAAGCTATTGTATAATATAAAATATTGTACCATCCTGAAAGTATAAATAAATAAAAGAGATTTGTTATGCTAGTCACAATGCTAATGCATAATGGTCCCCACTTTTCAATTTACTGATTATTACTTTTCCAATTTATCTAATCTTTAAAATCAAAGGTGAATTCTTTGCTGAGCATCCACCCTCTCATATTTTATTTAACTTCACCCTTGTTTCTGCTTTGTGTCCGCCAGCTACTGTAGTTTCATTTCACTCCAATCCATTCGCTGCCTCAAAAAAAAAAAAAAAGGAAGAAGAAAAAGTAGATAGATTTAAAGACAGAGAGAAAGAAAGAAAGAAAGAGAGGGAGAAGGAGAGAGAAGAAACTTGCAGTCGGCAAAATATATCAATTAAAAATTAGGGTAAAAATAGTCTTTCATGTGCAGTGCATGTCCCTGAGCTAGATTAACATTGCTGTGAGCATGTTGCACTAGTCAGTTCATTGCCTGAGGAAAGTTTTCAGGCAAAATTCATCTGCACAGCTAGCACACTTGAAAGACTCAGGCACAGGGCTGTGTTCATGGCCTGGCAACAACAAAACACCTGCTTGAAGTTGAGACAGAATAGCAAGCTGGATGGAGTTCAAAAGAATCGAATGATAATCACACCCTGATTAACAAAAAAGTGAATTACTGTAGTCCTTTGTCAATAGCTGGCCTATTTGCATACTATCTTGCAATGCCCAACAGGTTAGAACTTTTTAGTTACACATGGTCAAACATTAAAAAATGGAAGGAAAAAGCTTTACGCCTGTGTAGCTCAGACATATTGCATGCATATTGTGTGTTACGTCTTCTTAATGCTATCTAGTCTGACATTGGCAAGCGCAAGGAAAACTCCACCCACCCTCTTTCCTTCTTCTCCCATTCCCGCACCTTCCAAAAATGTACTAGGCAAACAACAAATACAGCCTATAATTTTGTTTGGCACAAGTGTTTTTAATGAATTTGACAACAAACAACTGTATATTAAACCAATTTGTTTCAGCAGATGAAAGTGAGTAATTTTAGATTCAGTCCATTAGAGCTGCTCTTGGCTATGTTAGCTTCCGAGGTTTATCAGCAAAAAACCCTGTAACAATCTACAATGCCAGAACATAAAACATGGAATGTACTACCTTAATTTCATACTGGATGCCTTTTGTTTCATAATTGAGTTTTCTGTGCATACCCTGGGTTTTATTTTAGATTAGTTTCAAAACTGAATGTTGTCATGATAAAATGAGCACTTCTGTATTCATATCTTTACATTGCTAATAAGGTAGTGAGGCATGGCAAAGTGGAAATAGAAAACATAATAAAGCCAAATTAATACTGCTGCTTGTTGGTTTGCTTTATATTATAAATGTAATATTACTCCATAGGTATTTATTAAAAAAAAATCTTTCTTTGCTGCAGTATAAGCAAAGTCCTGCTGGACCATGTCTTCCATTTATTCCGAGAATCAGTAAAGCACAGATTAGCAGTGGTGTATGTTGCACCTTCACTTTCCCTGGCAATATCCCTCCTTTGTAGGAAAGAGTATGACAGGAATTGACCTCATGGGATCATTTCTCTACTGTAGTTGGGATCAACTATGTCATTGCAAATATCTCACTTGTCTAGCTTGCTCTTAAAAAGGTTCACAGCTGAAAACTATAGTCACAGAAGATATTTAAAAAAACCAAAACAACAAACCCAGTTAAATATCCATTTTTCCAATTTAAACTTAAGTATATATTCATTTGTCCCTATTACTACTTCTGCTCCTCATCTTGGACTGTTTCTCTCTGCAGTAACCTTCAATTTATTAGAAGATTAATGATTTGTCTCCACTTTCTACTACAGCCTGATGAAGACTAGTAGCTTCAGTCTTCCCCCATGGATAACACTTTTTAAACCTCTAAATTCCATGTTTCTCCCCTGCATATGATCTCCAACTGGTCCTTTGAGGGCTTAGAAGTAATAGAGCAGATGGATGACTTCATGTGTCATATGGGTTATCCTCCTGTTCCCTTTTCTTGTTTAGCAATGATATAACATTGCAGTTCTGAATTTCACTGAATTTCATAGACTAATTTTTGTCTTGTTATCTACTGTGACACCAAATTTCTTTTTGCAAAATTTTTATATGACCAGTTTTCTCCCCATATTGGTTTTACAATAGATAACTACCTCTCTTGTTGTATAAATATGAATCTATTCTTTTTTGCAGACAGTTTTTCTAGCGTTTCAAGAGAATTTTACATTGTCTTCCTGTTCCCTGAAGCTTTTGTGGTTGTGTTCCTTCCCACTCACTTAATAAGCATTCCATCATTTATGTCACAAAAGGAAATCTTGAAGTGGACAACAACAGATAATCTGATTTTTTCAGTGAACCGTAATCTTTGATACCCTTTTTTTCACTGATGCTGTAGCATTTTTTTCTAAAACGTCTTTCCAACTCGCTTAGGAAAATGCCAGGTACACAATATTAAGATTTCTAATGTCTAAAACATATCTTCTGCTTCTGTTTTCTCCACAGGGCTTACTACTCTATAATAGAAGGAAATTCTTTGCTCTTGACAAATCCGTGCTGGCTATTACTCAGTTTTCTGTTACCTTCCAGGTTACAAAGAGTTTGTTGCATCATTTGGTTCAGTAGTTTTCTGAACACTGAAATTAGACTTGTTGGTCTATAATTTTCTTGTTCCTTCTTTTACTATGCCTATCTCATTTTAGAGATGGGCAGTACATCTGCACTGTTCCAGTCTTCAGTTCTGCTCCCATCCTTTATGTTCTCGGAGATTGTTGCTAACAGCTCTCGTATTGCTGTAGCTGAGCCTTTCAGTAATTTAGAATGAGGTACATGGTCTGCATGACCTAAAGTATCTGATTTCCCCAAACACTCTTTACTCCTATCCTAGGTAGATATTGTATTCTTTGTTTGTTTTTTATTAACTGTGCTTCATTAATTGCCACTCTCTCATTTCTGATTTTTTTTTAAGGGAGACTGAAGCAGCTAAGGTTTATACATCATATACTAATAGCCTTCCCTCTTGGTCCACTGACATTTTAGGTGTTCTTCCTATTATTATTGGTATACATATACAACCGTCACAATTTTAAATGTAACTTATTATTTTTTTCTCATTCTTTATGTTTGAATTTTACATGCTTGAGTTATTTTACATGCTTGAGTTTGCACTTAGCCTTAGTAAACTGACATGTCTGTTTTCTGCATACTGCCTTACTATCTTTGAGGTCAATAGAGTATTCATAATTTAGTCATCTTAATCTCTTCTTCATATTTCTATTTTTTCTCCTTACTGGGATAGTTTGTACTTGTGCCATTAGTATTAATAAAAAAAAAAATTCTTGAATGCTTTTTTTGAATTGTACTTGTTTCCCATAGTAAATTTCCTGAAAACACTTTACAGGTTTAAAAAAAATTTACAGAAGCCTGCCTTCTTGAAGTCCACTTTTTCTTATTATGCTGTTTTCCGTTATGCTCTCTCCCTCTCTCTCTCTCCCTCCCTCCCTGCTACCCTCTCTCCTTTTCCTCAAGATCAGGAATGCATTCATTTTATGGTCACTCTAGCTCAATTTGCTTTCCATCTGCCTATTCTCAGTCCTCTTCTTCCACTCATTAGAATCACATCTGGAATCTCCAGTTGTTTTTTTCAAAATACCAAAATTTGACATCAAAATATCAAAAACTTCAGGAATATACACCAGGAACTTGTTTGGCAATCTGTGTTAAGATCCCCAAACAGCGCACACTCACACATTCTCCCTCCACCCAACAAATATTAATCTACTCTGCAGTATAACAGCTTCAACGCTATAACAACCTCAATAAGAGGTCATGGGAATCTTCACTTGCAGTCTGATGGTTCTGATAAGTTCATAGGGAAGGACTTTGTAGTCCCTGGGATGGGGAGAAAGCTGATTCAGGTTCTTTTTCACACACTAGTGAGTACTGTAATCGTCATGCTATCAGATCAATGGTCAATCTCTTCAGAATCAGATGTTGCAGTACTCAGCAGGAAAACTTGTGAGGAAGAGATATCAGTAAAGTGTTAGTGGCTCCTTCTCCATAGCCATTATTGTCATGTAGCACTGACATTATTTAATGTCATTTAATGTATTTAGTGACATTTAATTTAATTTCATTGCTACAGTATTTAATAATGCGTTGGATGAGAACAAAGATGTATCTACACATCTGTGTTGCTTCGGTGACAAGCTGATCACAGGAAAGGGTGTTTGGAAACCTAGCAGACATGCCAATGCTGTTATATTTATTGCAGAGAACTGTGTTTTGAAGGTGAGCATATGAGGCCATTTTAAAACCAATGGTGTTGCACTATGGCATATGATTTCCAGACAGGATACAGAGACTCACCAGACATATCTATTCCATATCACATCAGCTCTCAAACATGCAGCAAACTCATCAGATTTCCAGCCCTTGTCTTCATATGACATTCTAGATTGGATTTATAATAGAAAATGTCATAATATTTCACATTTTGAGATGAATACACCAAAAGTCATTTAAGCAAGAAGAAGGAAAAAGTGATACACTTTTGCAGGTTTTGTGTAAATCCTCCTAGCTCTTGACCTATGTAATCTCAGTTTTAGGAACTCAAGTGACAATTTTCATCATCTGTTGGTGCCTTTTCCACAAGTTTTCTGCAATTCTTTAAAAACAATATAAAACAAAACATGCTTTGAGAGTAGGATATGGCTTGCATGCAAGATTCTTCTCCTCCCTGACCAATTCACCTTACTAATACCATTTTCCTTGACCTTATTTTGGACTTTGTGGAGCAGCTGACTTAGTGGCAGTCAAATGTGTCTAATATTGGCCATATCTACTGGTGACAACTCTTTTTATGAAATGCAGTGCTGAAACACCTACGTGTGAAAATATGCCTCAATTGAAGAGGAGATCCTCTTTCTTCAGGAACCCTTTCAGAAGCTGAACCACTGCTACAGCAACTCACCCCTGTTCTCCAAGTGCTATGTATCTTTTATACGTATTGATAGCCCTAGAAAACCAAGACAGTAGAAAATTCTGGAGCAAACATGGCTACTGTGGGGCTATGAAGTGATAGTACTCTCAGTATTACAACGTTGTATTACTGAACATTGCAAGACCTAGAGAAAAAGAAGATACCTGCACACACTCTGGTACATACTCTCTCAAATAGTTATCTCACAGAATTGTGTCCAGTTTGCTTTCCTGACCTGGTTTATTTTCAGTATTCAGACTCAAGTATTCATGTGAGATGACTTGTTTTGCAACATCTATTATTGGATTTTTCTTGCAGCAGTGGCTGTGTTTATTCAAATGGGTTGAAATTATCCTAATGGATGTGACCTCTACTACTGGCATTATCAGATTCCTGTGTATACTATTTTTCCGTCACTTGAAGCAAGTTATCCTTGTTTCCACTGCCTGAAAAAGGTTTTGATTTACAACCAGGAAGGTTTTTGCAGACATGATGGGTTTGCAATACAATATCTGGATAATGTCATTTTCTATTAAATGGCTTGCTGAGAGCTTGGTGGAATGATTCAAATGGTGCAGGCTGAAGATGACGCTTTCAACTGGTCAGCTTTTCCTTAGTTTCATCAGACTCTGTCAAAACATCTACATTTCCCATTTGCAGATATTTGGGCCATACAGCACATACAGCTTATGCCTATTAAATTAAAACTGTTGCTGCTCATTCCAGATTTCACCTGCACCCTGCATTTTAACTTCTGCATTTTAAATATTTTGGCTTGGGGAGAGAGTGATAGACTAACTATGAAAACCCAAACACTCAAGGTACAGGTCATGGATATTATTCATGACTGCAGAGCTGATATGATCACTTCTGTGTCTGAATGGTATCTGCTATTAGACTCTTCTATTTTAGACACCCAAATACTTGCCACCTTCCTCCTTTTTTCATGAATGGATGAATCAGTCCCTCATGTAACAATATCTACAGTATGAACGGGGTAGGTCCTCTGAAGACCTTGATTCAGCCTGAGTCTGTAGACACCTGTGTACTGCCTTGCGGTCATGTTGAAGTTCAAGATCAATTTCATCGAGTCCAGAGTGAGTGTTGTCACACTGTTGAAGACAAAGTCCCATTTTCTGCCAAGGGTCTTGCCCAGAAACCCAGATGGAGAGGCTTGTAAGGATAGTGGAACATCAAGAAAACGGGGCTTCAGAAGTGCTGGGAATGCAAGATCTGTCTGGGAAAATAAATTCTACTTTCTTCTATACCAGGCCGGAGGCTGCAGCACAAACCTCCTGCTGCCACAGCAAATATTCCACCATGTCAACTATATGTCTTACATGAGAACTCTGGATTACTGTAGCCATATAAACACAGACACTGAATTTCCTTGGCATAATTTGGACACCTACCTCATCTAAGTCCAGTCTGAGAACTCATTTGTTTAGCGTCCCAGCTGTGCTCCTTAGCACGGAAAGACCTGAAATGTTCTTACCCACTCTTTTGGAATAATACCAAAAGAGAATAAATGAACAGCTTCACTGCTGAGTGACCCATATTTCTACACTATTACAGATTAATTTCTTAAAATCAGTGAAACAATCTTCTTCCTCAGCAGATATTCAATATAACTAGTATTCAAATCTGTATGTCGGACTCCTATCAGTTTATTAGCTACAAATGAATGTATTTTGTTGATAGTTTATCATGCATAAAAAGCTCAGAATTATCCTAGAATCATAGAATGGTTTGGGTTGGAAGGGACCTTAAAGGTCATCTCGTTCCAACCCCCCTGCCATGAGCAGGGACACCTCCCACTAGACCAGGTTGCTCAAAGCGCCCTCCAGCCTGGCCTTAAACGCTTCCAGGGATGGGGCATCCATAACTTCTACAGGCAACCTGTTCCAGTGTCTAACCACCCTCACAGTAAAGAATTTCTTCCTGATATCTAATCTAAATCTCCCCTCTTTCAGTTTACAACCATTACCGCTCATCCTATCACTATACTCCCTGATAAAGAGTCCCTCCCCACACATCTATAAAAATACATACAGGTGTTTAAGGCAGCCTATAGCAGTTTGTATATTAATTCAGTATAAGTGCATGTTAATTCAGTGTTATGCCTCAGCTCTAGCATGGACGTGAATCCAGGTCTATATCAATCCATTCATTGCCTCTCTGAGTCCGAAAGCTTACCCTTTTTTCCCTCCTGCATCTGCTTGTCTACTTAAAGACAATCCCTAACCTGATTACTGTAATTCAGAAAGGTATCTGGAAAATCAAATGTGAATTTTGAGGAGATCTAGTTGTTCAGCAAAGACGGTAGTCAGGATTTTCTAACCTCTCACAGACTTTTTAAATTTCTCTATTAGAATTGTAAGCAAGGCATTTCTAGCTACTTTAGATCTACTACTATATGCTTTCCGGTCATAATACCCTTTTTGGAAACAGAGTCAGGCCTATAATGGAGAAATGCATGACAGATTTATGTATTCAGTGTAAATCACTGTCTGAGAATTATTCACTTCAATTAAGAAAATACACTCGTTTTCTTTATTCAGTTATATTCAGACTAAATTTATATTGTGAAGTTTCATCTATTTATGCCATGACTGAATTTTGATCTTTGCATGTGAAAACATCTCAGCAGTCCAAGTAACCATAGGAATTTCCAGTCATCACATAGGAATAAAGTACAAATAGTGCCAGTGTTGTGGAAATTTCTTCTTCTTTAGCATGATCATATTTACATGAATGCAAGAGTCCAAAATCTGTCACTACATCTCCTTACTAACTTTTTAGTTGTCTTCACACCTGAGCTAAGAATAAACTATTTTATCTAATCAATTAGCAAAACCCACTCTTTCTTTTGACAGACATAGTACCTGGGACCTATGCAGATAGTTGTTTGGTTCTAGGATACTGTACTGTGCAAAGTGATTTCATTCTTGACATTTGATATTCTAGACATGCAAAAGCTCTTAAGTTAACAACCAAAATGAATCAAGGTAGGATGATTGCACTGGCCCACATATGTAATATTTCATAAGGAAGCTAATTGTTTTTCATTCTTATTTCTGTAGAAGCAAACAGGCTTAGGAAATGCAGGCAGTACCACCAAACCACCAAACGATCATAAAAAATGAATCAAGTGAAAAGGAATTGTTTTCCTTCAGATCAATTCTAATAGCCCATCCACGTGATAAACAAGAAAAGCTGTAAAGAAAATAGGAATCCCTCCTGCCAGGAAAACTAGTGTTTTCACACAATTTCCTTGTTTTTAGTCCTGCAGCAGAGGGAATTTTATATTAATTTATATCACAGTTAATATTCAGACAGTTGTAAACGATACCACTTGACCACCAGAACATAACTTTCACTTAAAAGGAAAACATTCAAAAGGAAAATGAATTAGTCACCATTTTTCCTAAAGGAACTAAATTAAGCAACAACAACAAAAATAGAAGTAAACCAGTCTGGTTCTTCTGGGATTGATAGAAATAAAGAATTAAACAACTTTTTTTTTTTTTTTTTTTTAACCAAATGTTACCTAGCTATTATTAAGAGGTTTGTGCATCTAGTTTTCTATTTTCAGTTTCATCTTATTCATTTTATTTGACTTTAGGAAGCACTAACCAATCTAGGAAGAAAACCTTTTAAAAGAGTTATTTATACTCAAACTTCAGAGGATAAAGACAATGGAAAGTGCAAAAATCAACTCAAATATCTTCAGAAATAATTTAACTCTCATGTCACTGCTGACTGACAGCTCTAATAAATTCCTACATTTTAAGCAGACTTACATTTCACATGCATTTGCTCTCCACTACTGAGCAGAGTGGAACATCTATTGTCAAATGCATAAAATAACATTAGAAATGCAAACTTAATGTAGCCAATGGTAATGTGTTATTTAAAACTTATGAGCCTGAATAAGGGCTTATTTTCTCCAAATTGAAATTTATAGCTTCATTTTAAAGTGCTAACTTGAATATTGATGGGCTTTAGGCATGCTGTTATAAAATGGGAATGAAAAACAAAGCAAGTAACTATGAGGCATAAAGCTGCTATTATGGTAATATATGGAAACTTGTATAAAAAGTGGATCCTAGTTACCTGTACTAATAGCAGAAAACACAGAGTAAAATTTGTGCAACTGGTATAGGGAAGTCATACTTTCCTGCAATATATGTCACATCACTATATATTCGAGGTTTAGAGTCTCAATCTTTAAACATCGATGGCTGGAGAGTAATTTCAAAAATGCAATTGCACCAGAAAGCAGGTGATAGTTTCTTCTCTTTTTCCTTTTGAAGCTTTTCTAAAAATTTTTTCTCTGGTTCCACTCTGATCAGTGAAAATAAAGAACAGAGACAGTGTTTCTCAGTTGCTTTCTGGCACCAGATTGCCTTGACACTAGATGGTTATACCATACATGGCTATAGGAAAGCTAATTAAATTTACATTAAACACAATTCTCCTTCAATTTCATAATAAAAAATACCTCTCTACCATATCTTGATTTTACACATAGTCTAAATCACTGAAGTTTATTTCCATGTCATCTATTCAAACATATTTTCGAGCCATTCATAAGTACTTCAGCAGTGATGTAGTATAGCTCAGGGCATACAAAAATACTAGCTTGAAATTCTATAGCACTTGACATCTCTTGATACAAATGTTTTACAAAGCAGTAAATAGCTTATAAAATAACACTGATGGAAGTATATTTGACGGAAATTTCTTATGATCATTAAGAAAATTATGCTTTGGAGTTACCTAATTTTTCTAACAATCACAGGTTCTGGTCAGTTGCTGAATTAAGAACGGAATTCAGTCTCCCAAATGCAATGCATGCAATTCAGTCCTGCAATTCAGTGATCCTTCAGACTCCAAATGCTAAACTCCATAGATCAGAAACTCAGATCCAATCCTGCTTAATTTAGGCATTAGAAAGAGGTATAGTAGAGCTAATAGTGTGCTAAACACTTTTCTCTCACAACCAAAAGTGTTGCTGGAAATACAGTACAGTAAAATTGTCCCATTGCTTTAGAAACAGTAGACATACCTCCATCATACTTTGTTTTTACAAATGAACCTCAAATATATCTTCTACACAATGACAAGGACTTTGTGAAGTCTTTCGGTCTCTGTACAAGAAATAGCTCCTGACAGTCTTTCCCCCTTCCGTTTATGCCTTTTCCTAACACTTTTCTAGGTTGCTTAAGTAGAACCATTTTCAGCTTCATAGGTCACTCCTGTGCGCTTTCTGAAGTGTGCCTCAGCTCTCTTTCACAGTCATGCTCCTTGCTAGGAATATACTGATAGTTTTTGCAGGTGCTACCTATGTCAGATTATTGCCATTTTGTTTTGGGCAACACAACTTTCTCCTTTCTCTGAGCTTAGCCACTGCTCAAGTATTTTTTTCCTTTAAGGAAACAGATTTCATGAAACATAGGTAGGGACTCAGGAGAGAAGCATATTCTTAAACAGCCCAGCTCAAACAAAACCAATCTCAGTGCGTTAAAAGCTACAGGAATTAAAAGTGAGATGAAAGTACAAATATCAAGTTCATTCTTTAGTTATAACTTGGTTGTAGCTGGGTATCGGGGCTGTGACTGTATGCTCGCTCAATTTACCTGAATCATTCAGTCAGTCATATACATGAGAGATCAGTCACCTGTATAGATGAGATTATAGATTGGGTGTGGACTGGGGATCAACTTGAAACTAGGCAATAGGTGGAACATTTACAATTAAGTATTCAACTGTTACAGAAACTCAGTTGGTAATTTTCGGTCACTTCTAGAAATTCCTCAAGGCAGCTCCTGCTGTGTCACATCTGATCATTATACTTAAATGTGTGGATATGAACATATACTTTATTAACAAACCAGGAGTCAAATCTAAAGCCTGCTCAAAATATGCATTTGCCCACAGTGATCATTATGAAGAAGAGGAAAATACAAGCAGGAGGATACTCCAAATAAAGACATCATGTTTAGGGAAGTGGTGATGAGTGACTGTTCTTTGTTCATGTTTTAGACCTGCTCTAAAAAATGCAGTCTCCTATCTTGGTATCTCAGCATTGCCAGCTCAACTGAGCACCTTACAGTAAATTATCAGATAGTTATTAATGTATGTTACCATACTAATTTCTTGGCCTCCAAATCCATTAATTAGGTTCCTATGCAGGCATTTTATGAGAACACACTTTTTCATTTCTTTTTGTCTTAATTTTTTTTCTGAAGAAAAGAAGGCTCCAGGGAGACCTTATTGCTGCCTTTCAATATATAAAGGGGACTTATAAGATGGAGGGAGACTTTCTAACAAAGCCTTCTTTCTACCAAGGACAGCAAAAGGGACAACAATTTTAAAATGAAAGGGGATAGGTTTAGATTGGAGTTAAGGAAGAAATTTTTTATGATGAGGGTAGTGTGATACTGGAACAGGTTGCCTGGAAAAGTTGTGAATGCCTCATGATTGGAAGTGTTCAGAGTCAGGTTGGATGGGTCTTTGAGAAACCCGATCTAGTGAAAAATGTCACTGCCCATGGCAGGGGGGGTTGGACTAGATGACCTTTAAAGCTCCTTTCCAACCCAAACCATTCTATGATTCTATGAAATTTTTTTATGATGTTAAAACTTAAAAAATCATGTGGGAAGACCAGGTGCTCCATTCACAAACAGTGCAAACATAAGTGCTCAGTTTCTCTCTCATTATTCCATAGAGTCTTCACAGATTTAGGAGGCTCCAGAGCTCTGAAGGGACACTCAAGCAAGCTGACAGAAACTGACTGTATTACGTTTGTGGAAAGAAAAAATTTCTGATAAGTGTTTGCCAGAATGCGATAGAAAATAGCAGGAAATTGTTGAAAGGGTCTAAGAGTTAAATGGAATAATTAGAGTTTATTGTTACCTTTCAGTTGAAGCCTTTTAACCACAACGTATGTGGACTTTTTGGTCTGCTGAACCCTAAATTAGATATAAACTACAATGTAAACACTTGGTGACATTTGGTTATTGTTGATCTGACTGCTGATGCTCTATCTGATAGAACCCAGTGGAGAAGAACTCTAGAGTTTATTTTCAGATGAGAGGTCTAACATTTCTGTTTCTGTCTACCCTTTCTAGACTGTTATCTTTTATTAGTACTGCACGGGCACTGTCAGAAACTTTGAACTTTAGCAGTGATCTATAAATGCACAGGGGAATGTCTGCTATCACCTTGGCTTGGTCTCTGCTTGCCTTAGTTCCAAAAAACAGAATTCAGTCTTGTGTCAGAGCCAATAGTTCTTCCATTTTTGATACAGAACATTGCTTAAACTACCACTAAGCCAACAGCCTGAATCTTAGATCTTGAAGAGCATAGCACACTTGCACTGCAATACTTTGGACATGTTTGGTTTTAACATTGATAGAGATGTTATAAATAAGCATAGGTTCTAAGTGGGACTACGAATCTCTTTGAAGTTTGTTGCGTTTCCAACTTTTTATTCTAGTTCATTTATGACAAAATAGAAAATCACTTTGATAAAGCCTTTTGAACAATACCTTCTTTAAATGGTAAAATACAGGTAATGCATACTTCATAACAATAAATTTTAAAAAAGTATGGGCTTATTCTAAGCCAATGCAAAGCCAGCTAACTTCAATACATTCTAATTGTGAATTGGGTAGCTGGCTTCTTTCGTGACCTACTGAAATATTTGTAGTGGGCAGAGAAAAGAGGCAGTCACAACTGCAAATTTTTGCAGCTGGGGACATCTCTGTCACTGTGGGCTTCACTGAGACAGCTCTGCCCTAATTTTATCTGAGTTCGAATATGTGCAAATCACAAGGAAATGTGAACTGACTACAGACTGAGAAAATCAGCAAAGACAGAAAATCATTTCAGATCACAGTTATCAATATTTTACTTAGTTGGGATTAAATAACTTCTCCAGAAATTTAAAAACCTATTTTCAAGAAATTTATATAATTTCCTTAAAACAGTGATGAATAAAAAAAAAAAACAAAAACCAAAACAAAACCAAATACCTATGTAGAATCTAAGCATGCTGATTGTTCATGTTTATTCACATGACATGAAAAAAAAATTGCCTAAATTTACCATGGGTGCCCAACATA